>NC_057794.1:289850064-289865431 GCF_018294505.1 Triticum aestivum | reverse complement strand
AAATCCTTGTTGACAGACTTGTATTCCTTGCATCACTTGTAGCCCTCAAGTCTTCAGATATTAACATCATCTTGGGTATGGACTGGATGACAGCTCATCATGCCAAGATTGATTGTTACACAAGATCTGTTCAGCTTACACACCCATCTGGCAAGATAGTCACCGTCTCCACTAGAGTTGCAAAGCGTCAACTCTATTCTCTTAATGCCAGCCCTCTTCCAGACCTTGAAGATATCCCGGTAGTCCGTGACTTTCCGGATGTCTTTCCAGAGGAACTGCCAGGTGTTCCACCTGACAGAGATGTAGAGTTCGTCATAGATCTTATCCCAGGAACAGCTCCAATCTCCCGGAGACCTTACAAGATGGCACCCTTAGAACTAGCCGAGCTTAAGAAACAACTCGATGAGTCCTTGCAAAAGGGTTTCATCCGTCCTAGTTCTTCTCCTTGGGCTTGCCCCGTCCTCTTCGTCAAGAAGAAAGACGGTACGGATCGGATGGTTGTAGATTATCGTCCCGTTAATTTGGTCACGATAAAGAAAAGTATCCGCTTCCCAGGATCAACGACCTGTATGATCAGCTCGCTGGATCCTCAGTCTTCTCCAAGATGGATTTAAGGTTAGGCTACCATCAAATCAAGATCAGAAACGGGGACATTCCCAAGACAGCTTTTGTCACTCGTTATGGCCAGTACGAGTACACCGTCATGTCCTTTGGCCTAACCAACGCCCCAGCCACATTTTCCCGCCTGATGAACTCGATTTTCATGGAGTACTTAGATAAGTTTGTCGTGGTTTACCTCGATGATATTCTTATTTACTCGAAGAATGAGGAAGAGCATGCCGAAAATCTTAGACTTGTTTTAGAAAAACTCAGAGAACACCGCCTTTATGCCAAGTTCTCCAAGTGTGAATTTTGGTTGCCAGAAGTGACCTATCTAGGCCACGTAATCTCTGGTAAGGGCATTGCTGTCAATCCCGAGAGAGTTCAAGCCATTCTCGATTGGACTCCACCTGAGACAGTCAAACAAGTTAGGAGTTTCCTTGGTCTAGCCAGCTATTGTCGCCGCTTTGTTGAAAACTTCTCCAAAGTAGCCAAACCCCTCACGGAACTTCTCAAGAAAGATAAAAAGTTCGAGTGGTCCCCACAGTGTGAGTACAGTTTTCAGGAACTGAAAAGACGCCTGACTTCTGCTCCCATACTTGTGTCACCGGATTTCACTAAAGACTTTATTATCTACTGCGACGCCTCACGACAAGGACTAGGTTGCATTCTTATGCAGGATCGTCATGTGATTGCCTATGCATCTCGACAGTTGCATCCACATGAGGAGAATTATCCTACACATGATCTAGAGCTTGCAGCCGTAGTCTATGCACTCAAGACTTGGCGACATTACCTCCTTGGTAAACGTTGCGAGATATACACCGATCACCAGAGTCTCAAGTATATCTTCACCCAACCAGATTTGAATCTTAGACAAAGACGTTGGTTGGAGTTGATCACAGACTATGATCTAGGGATTACCTACACCCCAGGCAAAGCCAATGTCATGGCTGATGCTCTAAGCCGTAAATCCTATTGCAACAATCTCATGTTGCAGCAAGGCCAACCACTTCTCCATGAGGAATTCTGTAAACTTAACCTTCACATTGCGCCTCGCGGATTCCTTTCTACCTTGGTGGCGAAACCTACCCTTGTGGATCTTATCATCGAAGCCCAGAAACATGATACGGGGATTACCCGGATCAAGAGGAACATTAAGAAGGGAGTTGGTGGATGTTTCTCTATGGATGATCGCGGTGTTGTTTTCTTTGAGAATCGCTTGGTGGTTCCCAAGAAGCAACATCTTCGACAGTTGATCCTTAAGGAGGCGCATGAATCTCCTCTCACAATTCATCCCGGTAGCTCTAAGATGTATCAGGACCTACGCCAGAGGTTCTGGTGGACTAGGATGAAGAGAGAAATCGCTGAGTTCATTGCTAAACGTGACGTTTGTCGTCGCGTTAAGGCAGAGCATCAAAGACCTGCTGGCACCCTTGAGCCTTTAGCTATTCCTAAATGGAAATGGGATAAAGTTGGTATGGACTTCGTCACCGGCTTTCCCAGGACCAAAAGAGGGAATAACGCTATCTTCGTAGTCATTGATCGTCTCTCCAAAGTGGCTCACTTCCTTCCTGTTCGAGAGAGTATCACTGCTAGTCAGCTTGCTGACTTATACATTTCTCGAATAGTATCACTTCATGGTGTTCCACTAGAGATTAATTCAGACCGTGGCAGTCTTTTCACTTCTCATTTCTGGGAGAGCTTCCAAACTGCCATGGGAACCCATCTTTCCTTCAGCACCGCTTTCCACCCTCAGTCGAGTGGTCAGGTGGAACGGGTCAATCAAATTCTCGAAGACATGCTCAGAGCTTGCATTATCTCATTCGGTATGGATTGGGAGAAATGTCTTCCTTTTGCCGAGTTTGCTTATAACAATAGCTACCAATCCAGCCTCAAGAAAGCTCCTTTTGAGGTTCTCTATGGACGAAGATGTCGAACACCTTTGAACTGGTCAGAAACCGGTGAAAGACAATTCTTTGGACCGGATATGATCCAGGAGGCAGAAGAGCAAGTTCGCATCATTCGTGAGAATTTGAAAACAGCCCAGTCTCGTCAGAAGAGCCAGTACGACCGTCATCATAAGGATATGACTTATGAGATTGGCGACCAAGCTTACCTTCGGGTTACTCCTTTAAAGGGTACCCATCGTTTCGGTATCAAGGGCAAGTTGGCTCCTCGTTACATTGGTCCTTTTCGCATTCTCGCTAAACGAGGAGAGGTTGCCTACCAATTGGAACTACCCCCACATCTTTCTCGAGTTCATGATGTCTTCCACGTCTCTCAACTCAGGCGTTGCTTCTCGGATCCTATCCGCGGAGTGGACCACGAAACGCTTGATCTCCAAGATAACCTCACATACCGAGAGTACCCGGTTCGCATTCTTGATCAAGCAGAGCGTGTCACTCGACGTCAGAACATCAAGTTTCTCAAAGTTCAGTGGTCTCATCATTCCGAGAGAGAGGCTACTTGGGAGCGAGAAGATCGTCTTCGACTGGAGTACCCCGCTTTCTTTCCGTCGACCCCTGAATCTCGGGACGAGATTCTGTCAAGTGGGGGCGAGTTGTCACATCCCTAGTCTGGTATGACCTAGGCTAGCTAGCCATTTGTGCATCATATTTAAATTTCATTTTAAATTTGAAATGAGGATTGGTGGAACCCTCAGAATCATTTTTGAAAATGACCCAAATAAAAATTTCTCCAAAAGGGTCCAAGAAAATGCTCATGTTGCCCTCTGAAAATATTGGATAGAGATAAAAATCAAAACAATATTTTTAGGAGCTCATGGACATTTATTTTGGCCATTTGGATTAATTCGATAAATATTTGCATTGGAAATATATTTCTATATTTATGAAATATGGTCCAAAAATTATGCCAATTATAAAAGAGCTCTGGAATAATATATCCAGCTCCTGCAAAAATTGGCATAATAAAATTAAATGATTTAATATATTTATTAAATCAAAACAAATGTCAGAAAAATTAGAAAATCAGAAATAAAGAAGGAGGGGCTTACCTGGGCCTCCCCCCCTGTGCGGCCCAGCTGGCCGGCCCAGCCGACTGGCTAGCGCCAGTCGTCCTCCACCTCCCGCCAGGAGGCCAGAGGCGTGTGGCCGGCGCGTGCGCACCGCCGTGCCGCCACGGCACCTGCCTGGCTGTCCTCCCCCTCGACGCCTGGACGTCCGGAACGTCGCCACGCAGCTGCCCCGCACCGCTCTCACTCTCCCTCGCCCTCCTCCTCTCCCCCTGCTCTCTCTCCCTCTCACCCGAAGCACTACCGCCGCCGCAGCTCGTCACCGACGCGCTCCCCGCCGTCCCCTCGCCCCTCCGTAGAGCCCCCGAGCTCCGCCGCGACCCCCTCTACCTCCTCGTCGAGCCAAGCAAGACGGGGCATCCCGTGGAGCCATCGCCGTCGCCATCCTCGCCTCCGGCCGCCGTGGGTACTCGCCGTCGATTCGGGAGCTTCCGGGCATCCCCGACCTCGTCCTCGTGCTCGCTGGATCCGCGGTGAGCTCCTCCACCATTCCCCTCTCTTCTCCCTCCCGTTCCCGTGCCGTAGCGCCGCTTCCCACCACGGCCGAAGCCTCCCGCCGCCGTCCTTGTCGCCGTCGCCGTCTCGGCCCGCCTCCGCCCAAACCAAGCCTCCCTTCGCGCTCCTGGTGCCACGAGGGTGCCGCCGAGCCCCTCAGGTGGCCTCCCCGTGCCCCGCAGCCCGATCCCGCTCGCGCCCGAACTCCGGCCGCCGCCCCGAGCTTCGCTCCGGCGAGCTCCGGCCTCCCCCGCTGCTTCCACCTACCCTACCAGATGCGCGAGAGCCCGGGCTACGCCCCGGTGCTCTCAGACGCCGTCCCCGTGGCCTGTGGCGCGGACTCCGCCGCGTCCAGAGGTCGCCGGCGACGAGCCCCCGTCGCCTGAGCCCTGCCAGGTGGGGCCGGCCCGTCAGGTGATTAGCTTAGTGCTAATCACCGTTAACTAACCCCCCCCCCCTGACGCTGACCAGTGGGCCCGACCCCCCCTAACCTTTTAATTAACCCTGTTAACCCCAGTGTCACTGACGTGTGGGTCCCACACGTCAGGTTTGACCTGGACAGCCGCGTTGACTGCTGATGCAATGATGACGTCATGCTGACGCAATTATACATTTTCTGGAATTAAAATAATTCAGAAAATCCAGAAAATGATTTAATCTTCAAAAATTCATAGAAATTCAACCGTAGCTCAGATTGAAATAATTTATATATGAAAAATTATCAGAAAAATGCAATATTTCCATCTGTACTAGTTTCATGCATGACAAACCAACCTGTACATGCTGAATATGAGAAAACACATTATGGCATATATAAGAGACCTAATTTAGAAATGCATTTGAACCTTTGGTTCAAATGGACTTCAAACCAATTGAACACTAGTTGCATTAGCTCAGCAGCATCACATCTACATGCCATGTTCATGCATCATATTGTTGCATATGATTGTGTATTGATTGCCGGCACCGTTCCTTCTCGATAGGTCCTGCTCCGGAGACGTTCCAGAGTACCTGTCTGTGAAGCAGTGCCTCCCTTGTTGATTTACCAGGCAAGCAACCCCCCTTGTTCATTTCGATAAAACCCTACTCTCTCGCTCCTGCTCTCAGTTATTGCATTAGGACAACAACGATTCATCTGCTACTTTGTGCTGCGGTAGTTGAACCCATTCCTCTGCATGACCTGTCATTGCCACAGTAAATAGTTGAAACCCACTAGCATGTGTAGGAGTTGATTGAAGCCACTGATGTGTTCCTACCATGCTATGCCTGCTATTGCTTAGAGTTGTGTCAGGTCTGATTCATTGGGAATGAATTGGAGTGTCACGATATGTTCTGATGCTGAGAGTGAAGTGTGTGAACACGATTTGGTAAAGGTAGCGGTGAGAGGCCATGTAGGAGTACATGGTGGGTTGTCTCACTGGAACCGTCCTTAAGTATTGAGTTCTGTGTATGTTGTCCAATGACTCGATACTACCACACATTGGGTTCCGGTAACTCGACCCCTCTCGACTTATTAACCAACTTGGTCTCTGTCCAGGAGTCGCAACTAGTTTCTGGTGTTTGTAGGTAGTGCTATTTTTCTACCAAGTGGCACCCGGCAGGGTGGGCTTGGGACAGACTAGGCACACGTGGCCCGGTGTACCGAGTGGCACCCGGTTGGTGGGCTCGGGAACCCTGTACACATCGTTTGGGGCCGTAAGCGACACCCCGGCCGGATCTCCTTGCGGATGGAACCCGAATAGGCGATAAACCTGGACTAGAGTCTTGTGTGGTTAGTCAGGTCGTGGCCGACACCCTCGCCAGGCTTCCGCTTGAAGGTTGCCGAGATACATGACGTGTACATGGCGGTAAGTGGCGAGAGCGTGTGTGAAGAAGTACACCCCTGCAGGGTTAACATGATCTATTCGAATAGCCGGGTCCGCGGTTATGGACTTCTTGGATGCTTACATGGTACATAGACAACTTGAAGTGGATACTCTAAAATGCTCAAGACATGTGTGAGTGCTATGGATGGCCTTCTCGTAGGGAGACGGGGATGAATCCATAGTAGTGTATTGTGTGGTGATTAGTGGACTCGTGTACGTTGTTTCACCTCCAGAGTTTCTGGTAGTCGTAGAACAGGATAGCCACAGAGTCAAAGCTGGCTTGCTGCAACTAAACCCCACGTTACCCTCTTGATACAAGTGCATGTATGATAGGATCTGATGTAAGTCTTGCTGAGTACCTTTGTACTCATGTTGCTTTATTTATGTTTTTGCAGCGGAGACTTCGGTCTTACTAGTGTTCTCGTGGACTTCGACTAGTAGCTAGTACCTCAGCTACGATCTTGATCGGATGTTGTAGATAGTCAGGCTCTTCAGCCTTTTTCATTTATAGATGTCTGTACCCAGACATGTAATGCTTCCGCTTGTTGCTTGTATGCTCTGTATGACGGGTCTTGTGACCCCTGTTTGCAATAATTGCTATGGCGGCTCTTCGGAGCCTTTATCTATATAAGTTGTTGAGTTATGCTGTGATGCCATGTTGTACAGCACATACTTGCATGTTATGCGTACGTGTAATGTGTATTGCTATGTGTGGGATCTGGCTATCTAGTTGTTTATTCTTAGTAGCCTCTCTTACCAGGAAATGTCTCCTAGTGCTTCCACTGAGCCCTGGTAGCTTGCTACTGCTCTGGAACACTTAGGCTGGCCGGCATGTGTCCTTCTTTGTTCCTGTGTCTGTCCCTTCGGGGAAATGTCACGCTTTGAGTACCGGAGTCCTGCTAGCCCAGTGCTACAGCCCGGACCCACTTGCTGATGACCGACACGTTCGAAGCTGGGTCATGGATGCCTGTCCCTGTAAGTCTGTGCCACTTTGGGTTTACGACTAGTCATGTCAGCCCGGGCTCCTTATCATATGGATGCTAGCGACACTATCATATACGTGAGCCAAAAGGCGCAAACGGTCCCGGGCAAAGGTAAGGCGACACCCGTGGGGATACCGTGCGTGAGGCCGCAAAGCGATATGAGGTGTTACATGCTAGATCGATGTGGCATCGAGTTGGGGTCCTGACACATGGTGGGATAGACAAGGTTGCTTCTTTGTGGACCCTTCGTGGGTGGAGCCCTCCATGGACTCGCGCAACCGTTACCCTTCGTGGGTTGAAGTCTCCATCAACGTGGATGTACGACAGCACCACCTATCGGAACCATGCCAAAAATCTCCGTGTCAACATTGCGTTTGCTCCCTCAAACTCCTCCCTTTACCCTCATATGCAATTGTTTTACATTCCATTGCTATACTCTTAGAATTGCATGTGTAGGTTGATTACTTGTTTGTGCTAAGTTGCTAAAATCTGCCAAGAACTAAAATTGGGAAAAGGCTAGATTTTTTTGGTCAAGTAGTCTAATCACCCCCCTCTAGACATACTTTAGATCCTACAAGTGGTACCAGAGCTTTGGTCTCCATTTGCTTTGATTTCCATAGCTTTTGGTGGTCATAGCCTTGGTTTCACAACCTAGGAGAGTATGGCGTCTAGCAAGGGAAATTACCACTGTAGAGGTCCTTACTTTGATGGTACAAATTTTGCTAGTTGGAAGCATAAGATGAAAATCCATATTCTTGGACATAACCCCGCCGTTTGGGCTATTATGTGTGTTGGCTTGCAAGGTGAATTCTTTGATGGGAGAGAACCAATCCGTGAAGCTACCGCGGAAGAGTTGAAGATGCTACAATACAATGCTCAAGCTTGTGATATTCTCTTCAACGGATTGTGCCCCGGAGAATTCAACAAAATCAGCCGTCTTGAGAATGCAAAGGAAATTTGGGATACTTTGATTGATATGCACGAAGGTATCGACTCCGTCAAGGAATCCAAATTGGATGTGCTTCAAAGTCAACTTGACAAGTTCAAAATGAAGGATGGTGAAGGTGTCACCAAAATGTATTCTAAGATTTCTCTCATCACAAATGAGATTACCGGCTTAGGAAGTGAAGAGATGACCGACAAATTCATCATCAAGAAGATCCTAAGAGCCTTGGATGGAAAATATGATACCGTGTGCACATTAATCCAAATGATGCCCAATTACAAAGATCTCAAGCCAACGGAAGTCATTGGAAGAATTGTTGCTCATGAGATGTCACTCAAGGATAAGGAAGAGCTTCACAACAAGTCAAGTGGTGCTTACAAAGCCTCATGTGATGCTCCCACATCAACAAGCGAGAAACAAACCTTCAATGAAGAATTGAGCCTACTAGTAAAGAACTTCAACAAGTTCTACAAGAGTAGAAGCAAAGAAAGAAGTTCCAAGTCAAGGTCCTACAATGAAAAAAGATCTTCTAGTCATGAGCGTAATTGATACAATTGTGGAAGACCCGGACACTACTCCAATGAGTGTACGACTCCCTACAAAAGAAGAGAAGATTCTCCCAAAAGAAGAAGTAGAAGAGAAGAATCACCACCAAGAGAAAGGAGGAGTAGAGATGATCGTTATGAACAAAAACCCTCTCGGAGAAGCAAGTATTCGGAAAGGAAAGGAAAGTCATCAACGAGCTACACAAAAAGAAGACATCAAGCTCATGTTGGTGAATGGGTATCCGGCTCTGACTCCGACAATCACTCTGAAAGAAGTTATCACTCTGACTCCGAATATACTCAAGATGAAGGTTTTGCCGGTCTAGCACTTGTGTCAAACAACTCTAAGACATATTTGACTCACCAAATGAAGGAATTGGAAGGTGCTTCAAGGCCAAAGGTCCAAAGGTAACACATCTCGAGTATGTTGATTTCAATAGTGATGAAGATGATTTGCTAGGTGATGATGATTTACTTGTTGACAACTCTAGTGATGAAAACTATGATGAACGTTCAATTAATCATGCTAATCAAGATAAAACGAATGATGATGATAAGAAGGAGATTGAGCGTCTAACTAATGAACTAAACACTATTAAGTTAGCTCATGAAACTACCTTGGAAAATCATCAAGAACTTTTAAAGACTCATGATAAGCTACGCTTTGAAAAGCTCAACCTTGAGCAAGAGCATGAGTTTTTAAAGGCAATCAATGATGATCTTCGCAAGAGAAGTTCTTCTTACATTGCCAAGCGTTTACTCTTGTCTACTTACATGCCACAAGTTAAATCTAGCAACAACAGCAAGAAAGATTCTTCATCTAGTAGTAATAATAATCGTGCTAAATCCAATATTGTTGCTTCTAGTAGTTCTCTTGATTCCACTAATGGTTCTCTTAGCCAAGTTACACTTGAGCAAGAAAATAGCTTATTGAAGGGAATTATAGAGAAAGGTGTTTACAAGAGCCTTGTCGGGAGTAAGCAATTTGAGGAAATTGTACGCAAGCAAGGAAGACACCGGAAGAATCAAGGTGCTGGTTTTGAACGAAAGTTCAATGCCAATGGAGTTGAGTGGGAAGAAGATCAATACCCCAAGACAAAGTTTGTTCCTCAACAAGAGAAGTATGATCCTACTTCTTTCAAAGGTACACAAGCTCAAGATGATCTTCCACCACAAGACCACAAGCAAAAAGGCAAGGGCAAGCTTCAAGAGGAAATTGATGCATTTGAAGAAGCACCCAAGGCCTTGGTCAAGTGGGTTCCCAAGACCACATCAAGTTCTACTTCATCAAGTACAACTACAACTCCAAGGGTTCCCATCAAGATGGTGTGGATCCAGAAGAAGAAGAACTAGAGAGTTCCTAAGGGTGTTCCGCCAACATACTTCACTCTTATCATTTTGGCGAGGAAAAGTGCAAACAACTTCCATATCCTGCACTAGTTCAAGGAGTCACAAACCCTCTTGTTGGTAAGACAAGGGACAAGGTAACCTAATGCTTTCATGGACATCATCTTGTGTATGCATCACTCTATGTCTATGGATATCCTTGTTTGTTCCTTGTGGGACTAACCCGTATAGGTATTGAAAGTGCAACTCACTCCAAAGGATTGCTCCAAATGATCTACATTAAACATCGAGCATCTACATCTTCGACACCTACATGAAGTCATCATCGACAAAACCCAAGGTTAGTTCATCCCTCTTAGGGGTGATATCACATCTAGGGGTAGCTTTACTCTAACCAATTGAGCTAAATCAACTCTAATGGTGTGAACACAACAATGCTTTATGTAAAAGTGGTAACCCCACTTGTGCTTAAACGATGAGTATGACCTATGATCAAATGTTCTCATTTGACTCCTAAGTCAATATACTCATATATAGATGACCTAGTCATCACCAAAATTGCTTGATAGATGCTAGAGTGTTTCTGCATGCTTCGTCACATATTTCATTTGCCATTTTATTGTGTGATCATGTTGGTTGCATATTTTACTCATTCGAGGACATTCATTTGTTGTTTTGATTGTTTGGCTCTTTCTCTTTTGCCAAAAGGATGGACAAGAATGCCTAAGAAATCCCACTAGCTATCTGTGCTTTTCTAGTCTCAAACTCTATTCATGCTACATCACAAAGTTTGATCAAGTCAAATTCGAACCACTCTGTGTGAGGAGCACTCGGAGTTCCCGATTCGTCATAGACTTAAACCTCCAAAACCTCTTTGTGCATCTCGGTCTGACCGATTCATCCTTTTCGGTCCTACCAAGTCACTAAGTTGATCTAGGGTTTTTCAATCTCGGTGCAACCGATTAGAACCTTTCGGTCACACCGAGTTGCAGTAACTGCCTGCAGTTTTGCATCTCGGTGCCACCGAGTCGTTCCACTCGGTCACACCGACAAGGTCAGGTTATATATACCGACGGGCCAAAATTTGGAAAATTTTCCGAACCTCCTCGCCCGCGCATAACCTACTCTGCCTCCTCGGGTCTCCGGATCGTCCTCTCGTCGCCAGCGACCTCCCGCCGCTGGTCTCCGCCGCCGTCAACGGAAATCTTCACTGTTGTTGCCACAGTAGCAAGTTCGTCGCCGAACTAGGGTACGAACTTGATCATTGTGCTAATCCTTAACTCCGATTCTTAGCACATTGCTTTGCCATGATTCTTGCCATGAATGAAATCATCCTGTCCAGCAAAAACATCCCGTAGACTAGTTTTGATTTGAAAATTTAGGGTTAGGTCTCCGCCGAGTTCATCTCGGACCGACCGAGTTGTAGAAATCGGTCTCACCGATTTTGGCTTAGGACAGAGCACACGCATTTTCAGTCTGACCGAAAATTGCAAATCGGTGTGACCGAGTCGAATTATCTATGAAACCCTAGTAGTCTCGGTGCCACCGAACTGTGACTCAGTCTGACCGAGTTCACTAGTTTAGGTTCCAAAACTGCTTCGGTATCACCGGGTTTACAAATCGGTAGATCCAAAATGCTTTCTGTGAAGAACTAAAACTAAGTTTTTGAGTTAATCTTTTTGCAAAACTCATGTACTTTGTGATGCTCATCTACTCTACCTCATCTATAATATATTCACAGGGTCTGCTGACAGTTTGCCTGCACGATGTCTGACCAAAGTGATACCCAGAACAAGTCTGAGGAGTAGGTTCAACTGAGTGAGGGCACTAGTCCCTCCAGTTCATCTGATGATGGCAGCAGGAGCACACCAAGTAACTTGCCAAAGGCAGCCACCAGAACAAGAAAGAATAAGACCTCAAATTCAGAGGATGAGGACCATGTGTCTGTTGAGGAAGAAGTCAGCTCCAAGAAAAAGGTGCTGAAAAAGGAGTATGGCACACCTGCTACAGTCAAGCCAGGGATGCATAAGAAGGCACCAGCAAAGAGAGTCCCCATGTCTAAGGCCAGAGCATCCACTGCTGAAACCTCCAAGCCTTCTGAAGAGGCAGTTGAAGAAGGCAAGAAAAGGAGGGAAAGGGTCAAGAAGACCACTGCCAGAGTGCTTGGCAGATCATCAATTATGAGAGAGGATGATGAAGAGGAAGAGGATGCTGCACCAGCACCCAAAGCTCAAAAGCTCATGGGAGATGCAATCGGATCAGGGGATGCTCCATCTAATCCCAAAACTGCTCCCGGGGCAGCTGCTCCAGCTCACAAGCCCAAGAGAAGCACTAGAAACATTTATGCTGAGGAAAAGAATAAGGCCCCAGTGCCTGAAGCTGCTGAAGAAGATGAAACTCAAGTGCTAAGGAAGCTGAAACCCAAGATCCCTGACCACAATGATGCACATCTAGTTGCAGAAAACATGAAAATCAGGAAGGATGCAGGATTGAGAATATGGAGAGAGTCTGATCCATATGCTATCAGGAGAAGAACTGCTGTGGACTACATGTTTCACACTAAGGAACAGTAGGACTTCTATGAGACAGTGTTGCTTGACAAGAAGCCCATTGTGTGTGACATGAAGTGGGTAGACTGGGAGTACATCCAGAAGAATGAAGATCACTATCCTGGAGTGTATGACAATTTTAAGGCATGTGGCATTGATGAATTCGTTGCACAAAAGCTCACCAAGTGGAATGATGAGATGATCATGCAGTTCTACTCCACTGCCCATTTCTATCGAGATGGGAAGATTGTATGGATGTATGAGGGTACTAGGTACCAATCCACAGTTGATGAGTGGGCCAAGCTTATAAATGCTCCTGAGGAACATGAGGATGACTTGGATGTTTATGCAGAGAAGAAGAAAGACCACAACACTATGGCCAACATGTACAAGGAGATCCCAGATGCTGCCTTGGATACACACAAGTTTGGATCTGGCCACTACCTGTTGTCTGGACTGCCTACCGTAAACTGGATATTAAGGCACACACTACTACCCAATCCAGGTGATCACAAGATGATCAGAGGACATGCTATAAACTTGCTACACATATTTTATGTCCCACGAAAGTTCAAGGTCATGAGCCTGATTGTTGAGACAATCAAGAGGACTGATGCTGATCAGAAGAGGAGTTGTGGGTATGCTCCACACATTCAGGAGCTCATTAACTCAAAAATGGGCACATGCACATATCTTTTGGACAAGGAACACCTGCCCATCTATCCTGAATTTGAAGACAACACTATGGTGATGGATGAAATGAACCATCTTCAGTTCAAGCACATGAGAAGAGAGAGAAGGCAAAGGCAGAGAAAGCTGCAAAGATGCCAACTGTTGAAGAGACATCTCAAGTGTTCTTGAGATCGAAACAAGATCAACTTGGATATCTGATCCAATCCACCCTGAGGATTGAGAAGGGTTTGGCCACCTGTAGCGACCAGACCCGAATGGATCAAGTCTCTGTGCTCAGGTGTCATCCCTGGATCAGTAATGCTGACACCACACAGTACTTCGAAGGATTTATAGCAGAGTAGCAATCACACACTTATTACATCGATTGTCCAGAAGAGGACTTATTACAATAAATATGGCTTTAAGGCCATCTAATAACGATAACAGCGGAAGGCTTGGAAGATAAGTGAGTCCATCAACTCCATCGGCATCACTGAGTATAGAACCACGACCTAAATTCCTTACTCGTCGTCTGAAAAGTCTGCAACATTAACGTTGCAGCCCGAAAACGGGTCAGCACATGGAATATGCTGGCAAAGTAACACATAGAGAGTAATGGAATGAAACAGCTATACTACATGCATATATGGCTGGTGGAAAGCTCTATGGTTACAGTTTTGCGTAAAGCCAATTTTTCCCTACTGCAAAGGAATAAATTTATTTAACTATCATGGTGGTTGTTAAACATTGAGAATGGTTGACAGCATCCTCAATCCCAATTAAAAGTACTCATTAAAAACCCAATAGCTTTTATTAGAGGTAACATGTTGAGATTCACAATGATATTCAAGTACTAGATACTCAAGTTGTCCATAACCGGGGACACGGCTAATCATGATTAGTTTGTTACTCTGCAGAGGTTTGCGCACTTTTCCCCACATGTCTCGATCGCCTCCGTTTGTTTTCTCGCACTACATGGTGTTTGAGAAACGGATGACCGAGACATAGTCTTTCAGAAGCACTAGCACCTTACATGTGGGGTAAACCGGTACACCTACATCCCCTACATCTGCTAGTCTACCCCGTAAGAGTTCGCACAACTTAGTCAACTATGCTAGAGCCCATAGTAGCATGTGGCTGCACACGGAAGTTTCTAGCATGAAAGATCTTATGATCCCTTTGAGCCTGGGTGGCGGTCCAAAATAAAAACAGGCAAGTCCTGATAGACATCAGGTGCCTCAATCCACCCAGATGTGTGTTTAAGTTGCCACCTTAGATAAACCATTAAAATTATCAATCTCACATCTGTCATGGATATCACTCACCCAATCCACGTCTACTAGCATAGCATAGCATAATAAGCAAACGTAGAAGTAACTCCCAAGGTTTCATAAGTAACAGGTAATAGGTACTACCTCAATTCTACTTCCCATCCCACAATTTAATTAGATCCTAATCATGCAATGTGAGAGGATTGATCTAATGCAATAAAACATGGGTTGTAGAAAAGATATGATCAAGTGTTACTTGCCTTGCTGATGATCCGCGTGACCTAGAGATTCGAAGTAACAAGCGGCGCACTCCGGGTGATCTAACGCAGACAAACAACAAGCATACAATAAGTACTCATCTAATGCACAGGGAAATCTCGAATAAAAGATCTAACCAGAAAGTTCAACTTAAGAACCCTGGTTGCAAAAGAATCGAATCAAATATAGCATCGAAAGTCAAACGACGAAAGAAAACAACTCGGTTCTAGCAAGTTGAAACTAGGTCAAATTTTTACAGTAACAAAACTTAGTTTAAGTTGGTTAGTCGGAACGGCGGTTTCGAGGCGAAACTCCAGGCTTTTGAATCACCTGATTCCGATAAACGAGCAAGAAGATAGACTAGAAAGAAGATCGGATCTGAAATCACGATCGGAAGAATCGCGGAATAAATCCGACGAGAAAAGAGAACGACGAACGGTTAAACGAACAGACGTTTATTAACCGAGGCGATCAGGTGATCACGTTCGTTAAGACGAACGGTCTGGCGAACGGTCCAAAGGCAACTAAATCGGAAAAGAAAACAAATCCGATCTAGGGTTTCGGAAAAAAAAACCGAACGAAAAACCGATCTAGAAAACCGGAACGGTTTAGAGAAGAAAAGAATCGGAACGATTAGAAGAAAACGATCCGAGAAAAGAAAAGGTGACGCGGCGCGGGGCTAGTACCTCGAAGAGCGAGGGGCTCCGGCGGCGGCGTAGGGCGGCGGCGGGTGTGGGGTGGCGCGGTGGTGAGGGGTGGCGGCGGCGGCGTTGGGTGGCGCGGGTGAGGGGCGGAGGAG
>NC_057794.1:289849801-289850054 GCF_018294505.1 Triticum aestivum | reverse complement strand
TGAGGGGTGGCGCGGTGAGGGGCGGAGGAGAGGAGAGGTGTTGGTTTGATGGTTTAGAGGGGGGGGGGTGCTTGGGTATTTATATTGGGGAGGGGAGGGTTTTGCTTGGGGTAGGGGACAAGAAATAGATTAGGATTAGGAATAGATCTAGGATTAGATACGGAATAAACGAAGTAGGAAAAGAGTCCTACTAGGACAAGGAAAAAGGAGTGGCTCCCTGGCCCCCTTGGTGCGTGCGCGCGCGGTGGCCTTG
>NC_057794.1:289841631-289849776 GCF_018294505.1 Triticum aestivum | reverse complement strand
AATAAACGAAGTAGGAAAAGAGTCCTACTAGGACAAGGAAAAAGGAGTGGCTCCCTGGCCCCCTTGGTGCGTGCGTGCGGTGGCCTTGGCCTTGGCCGGCCGGCGGCTAGCAGCTTGGGCCTTTGGCCCAAGGCGCTGTAGTTTTTTTTTCTTTTTTTTTAAACGGTCTCGCGCGCAGAGAGACAAAATAAAAAAAAAATCTAAACGAACTCCAAAATTAATACAGTAAACTTTCCCCGACTCCTAAAAATGAGTCGAACAAAAAATGAACTTTACTCGGGGCCTAAATGCAATTTTTTTTAAAAACACGCATTTTTCCCTAAGGCAAATAAAACGCAATTAAAACTCCGGCAAAACCAAAATGGATTTATTATTAAATCTTCATTTTTCCTAAATTTGGGAAAGTCATATTATTCCCTCTCTCATTATTTTTATAGGAAAAACTTTATGAAGATAATTAAATAAATCCAAATGATCCTATTTTTTTCAAAATTTGAGAAATCCCAAATATGAAAATAATGAAACTTCCAACTCTCTCCGAGGGTCCTTGAGTTGCGTGAAATTTGCTAGGATCGGAAAATGCGAGAAAAATATGATATGCATGATGACCTAATGTATAACATTCCAAATTGAAAATTTGGGATGTTACAAACCTACCCCCTTAAGATGAATCTCGCCCTCGAAATTCGGGTTGGCTAGAAAATAGGTGAGGGTGGTCCTTGAGCAAAACTTCCTCTCTTTCCCAGGTGGCTTCATCCTCAGTGTGGTGGCTCCACTGAACTTTACAAAACTTGATAACTTTGCTGCGGGTAACTCTGCTGGCATAATCGAGAATCTTAACGGGTTTTTCCTCATATGTCAAATCATCCTTCAACTGAATTGCTTCCAGTGGCACTGTGTCTCTTAACGGTACCTCTGCTATCTCTGGGTGACATTTCTTCAACTGAGAAACATGGAATACATCATGAACTCCTGACAGTCCTTCTGGCAATTCCAACTTATAAGCAACTTCTCCCATTCGTTTCACGATATTAAATGGTCCAACGAAACGCGGTGCTAACTTTCCCTTAACTCCAAAACGCTTAACTCCTCGAAGTGGGGATACTCGAAGGTAAACTTTGTCTCCGGTTTCGTAAACTATCTCCTTGCGTTTAGAATCTGCATAGCTCTTCTGCCTGGACTGGGCTACCTTGAGCCTATTGCGAATCAACTTAACCTTCCGTTCTGACTCCTTAATCAAATCTGGTCCAAAGAATTGACGGTCTCCAACTTCGTTCCAGGACAACGGTGTCCTGCACCTCCTTCCGTATAAAGCTTCAAAAGGGGTCATCTTCAAACTGGTTTGGTAACTGTTGTTATAAGAAAACTCCGCATACGTCAAGTTTTCGTCCCAACTTGATCCATAATCTAGTGCACAAACTCTCAGCATATCTTCCAAAATCTGATTGACTCTCTCGGTCTGTCCATCTGTCTGCGGATGAAAAGCTGTGCTGAACTCTAGTCTGGTTCCTAAAGTTTCATGCAACTGATTCCAAAACTTTGAGGTAAATTGGGTTCCTCTATCTGATACGATACTCCTCGGAACTCCATGCAAACAAACGATTCTAGTCATGTATATCTTTGCCAACTTAGCACTGGTGTAAGTGGTCTTAACTGGAATGAAATGTGCTACCTTCGTCAAACGATCAACTACTACCCATATCGAGTCATATCCGGCTTTTGTCCTGGGTAGCCCTGTGATAAAATCCATGCCTATCTTATCCCACTTCCATTCGGGTATCGGCAGTGGTTGTAACAATCCTGCTGGCTTTTGATGTTCTGCTTTTACTCTCTGACATACGTCACAAACTGCTACATACGCTGCAATATCCTTCTTCATTCCAGTCCACCAGAATGTTTCCTTCAAATCCAAATACATCTTGGTATTCCCTGGGTGAATCGAATATGGTGAATCATGTGCCTCCTGCAAAATCAACTTCCTGATCTCCGGGTCATTGGGCACATAAACACGGTCCTCAAACCATAAGGTATCGTGCTCATCCTCATGAAATCCCTTTGCTTTTCCTTTGCTAAGTCTCTCCTTTATAGCAGCAATCTCCTTGTCAGATTTCTGAGCTTCTCTGATCTTATCCATCAATGTTGATTGAATCTCCAATGCTGCTACATAGCCTTTCGGAACTATTTCCAAACATAGCTCACGAAGGTTTTCTGCTAATTCCTTTGGTATTTTCCCCGTCATTATCGTATTGACATGGCTCTTACGGCTCAATGCGTCAGCTACTACATTAGCCTTTCCAGGATGGTAATGCAATCTCATGTCATAATCCTTGATGAGCTCCAACCATCTCCTCTGTCGGAGGTTCAACTCCTTCTGAGTGAAAATGTACTTCAAACTCTTATGATCCGTGTACACCTCACAATGATTTCCAATGAGGAAATGTCTCCACGTTTTCAACGCATGCACTACGGCTGCTAATTCCAAATCATGCGTGGCATAATTCAACTCATGAGGCTTCAGTTGTCGTGATGCATACGAAACAACTCTCCCTTTCTGCATAAGCACTGCTCCAAGTCCTCGACGTGAAGCGTCGCAATACACCTCATAATCCTTGGTCTGATCTGGCAAAATCAATACCGGTGAGGTAACCAAACGTTTCTTCAACTCCTGGAAACTAGCCTCACAGTCCTCAGTCCATATGAATTTGTTATCTTTCTTCAACAATTCAGTCATAGGCTTAGCAATCCTTGAGAAATTCTCAATGAATCTTCGGTAGTATCCTGTGAGTCCAAGAAAACTCCGAATCTCTCCAACTGTCGTTGGTGCTTCCCAATTAGTTACGGTCTCAACCTTTGTGGGGTCAACTGCTATTCCTTCTCCGGATATAACATGTCCGAGAAATCCAACTTCCCTTAGCCAAAACTCACATTTGCTGAACTTGGCGTATAACTGATGTTCTCTTAGCTTCTCCAAAACCAAACGCAAATGTTCCTTGTGTTCCTCTTCATTCTTCGAGAAAATCAAAATGTCATCTATGAACACCACGATGAACTTATCCAAAAACTCCATAAACACTTTGTTCATCAGGTTCATGAAATAAGCTGGTGCGTTAGTCAGTCCAAATGACATAACGGTATACTCGTACAGTCCATATCTCGTGGTAAATGCAGTCTTGGGTATGTCTTGCTCCCGAATCTTCAACTGATGGTACCTTGATCGCAAGTTGATCTTGGAAAACACTTTAGCTCCTTGCAAACGATCAAACAGATCATTTATCATTGGTAGTGGGTACTTGTTCTTGATTGTTACCGCATTCAATTCACGATAATCTACAACCATCCTTAATGATCCATCCTTCTTTTCCACTAGAAGTACGGGTGATCCCCAAGGTGAAGAACTTGGGCGAATGTAACCTTTATCCAATAGCTCCTTAATCTGATTCTTAATTTCCACCAAATCCTTTGCTGGCATCCGGTACGGTCGCTTCGATATTGGGCCTGTACCTGGCAATAACTCAATCAAAAACTCAATGTCTCTATCCGGTGGCATGCCTGGTAATTCCTCAGGAAATACATCAGGAAAATCCTTTACCACTGGTACTTCCTCCTGCACAACTCCTGATAAGCAATTCACTTGTGTCCTGTTTGGCACATGCCGGGATACATACTTGATCCTTCTTCCTTCTGGTATGGTAAGCAAAATTGTCTTACTGGCGCAATCGATGTTTCCTCCATACATCGACAGCCAATCCATACCAAGAATCACATCCAGACCTTGGGATTCCAGAATAATTAAATCCGTTGGGAATACATGCCTTCCTATACTCAATGGTACTTGAAAACATCCTTGTCTGGCCATGTATTCTGCTCCTGGCGAGCTTACTAGCATAGGTGTTTTAAGAATCCTAGTGGGCAGGCTATACTTTTCCACAAATCCCCTTGATATGTATGAATGCGATGCACCAGTATCAAAAAGAACGAGTGCAGTAAATGACTTAACCAAAAACTTACCGATTACTGCATCGGGCTGATCTTCAATCTCCTCCACATTAACGTGGTTCACCTGTCCCCTGTTGAAAGGGTTGGGCTTCTTCCCAGAGCTTCCATTGCCATTTCCATTCTGGCCTTCAGGACATTCATTGGCATAATGTCCGGTCTTCGAACACTTGAAACAGGTGACTTGACCCAGGTCTCTCTTGGTTGGGGTGGATGGGGTTGTTCGGTTCTGGCCGTTGCTTCCTCCATTCCCATTACCATTCTTGTGGCCATTATGGTTGTGCGAGCTACCTCCTCCATGGGTGTGCTGAAACTTAAATCCCGGTTTAGGGGTAAAACGGGGCTTCTGCTGGGCTCCAGAGTTATACTTCCCCTGTCCATACTTCCTCTTACGGTTCTCAATCTGCTGTTGCTTCCCTTCAATCATGATGGCACGATCTACCAACTCCTGGTAGTTATTGAAACTTGCTACCATCAACGTCATGCTGAACTCATCATTCAGTCCTTCTAGAAACTTCTCCTGTTTAGCCGCATCTGTAGCAATGTCATCTGGGGCGTAACGTGCTAATTTGCTAAAGTCATCCACGTACTGGCCAACAGTCCTTCCTCCTTGGCGTAAGTTGCGAAACTCACGCTTCTTCATGGCCATGGCTCCTGCTGAGACATGGGCAGTACGAAAAGCTTGCTGAAATTGATCCCATGTGACAGTGTCTACCGGGTAAGTGGCTGTGAAATTCTCCCACCATGCGGCTGCGGGTCCTTCAAGCTGATGTGCTGCAAACTTCACTCTTTCTCCATCTGTGCATCCTGCAGTGGTCAACTCCCTTCCTATCTTGCGGAGCCAATCATCTGCTACAATCGGCTCGGTGCTACTGGAGTACACCGGCGGATTTAGTCTAAGGAAACGAGTCAAATGATCCGCAGGTGGTGGTGGGTTGTTGTTGTTGCCCTGGTTCTGCACCAATGTTTGAATCAGGGTGTTCTGCTGCTGGATCAGTTGGGTGATCTCTGGCGGGAAAACGAATTCAGGGTCACGTCTCGGAGGCATCTGATGGGTTTAGAAAAGAAGAGAAATTTAGAATAGAATGAGGTCTAAGGGGAATCACTACCCAAATGCACATGAGCAAATGCACACAAAATCACTCCATTCAATCAAACAAGGCTTACAACGATCTAACTATCGCAAGTGCGTGTACTATAATGTTTACATGGGGAAATACTACTAATATGTGGTGGTCATCTAGAAATTTGAACCGGTGGAAGATTCCATGATGTCTGCTCCAGCTTCGTCTTCGAAGTCGGGTTCACTTGGATCCGAATCGGTGTCGTCGAGGATGATGTAGTTGTCTGGACATGCGACGTACTTGTCGTCCTCCTAGGATGCTAACTTCTTCTTGAGTTCTTTGATCTCCTGCTTAAGATCGCAATTGTGCCTTGCTAGAGCTACGATCTCGTCCATGTAGTCCTTGCGTGTAGACTTTAGTTCTCCTTCTAGCTCGATGATCCTTGCCTTCGCATTCTTCAACTCTACCATATCATTGCACATCTGGTTCTCATGGCGTCGAATGTGCTGGTTTAACTCCTAGATAAAAGCTGCAATGGATCTATCCTTCTTGGGGCTGACTATGTCCCATTTGTCGTCTCGGCGTCCGCAAATCTGGTAGATGGTGTCCTTGAGGTCTCCTTGATAAACTTCTCCAATGCGTCCCATGGTGATATGAGCTGCCATGCTCTTTCCCAGACTCCAAGTTGGTGCACTGAAAACACTATCTATGGGCTTCGTGATTGGCGCGAATGTTCTTCCCAGAACGTGAGCGTGAATCTTCCAGCGCTCCTCTTCAGGCAGAGTGGCGTTGAAAGTCCCGGTGAAACTTGGTAGTCCAATGTTCAGGTACTTGGTAACTTCCTTCAAGTGAAATCCAAATGGTGTGCCTTCATCCGGTTGGGTGTACTTGATCTTCGCGTCCTTCATCCTAAAGAGTAGAATAGATGAGGAGTTAGAAAATGAGAGGAGAGTAGTGATCTATGGCTTTAACTTAGTGGTCGTGTCCTACAGTCAGCGTGTGCTCTGATACCATCTCTGTAGCGACCAGACCCGAATGGATCAAGTCTCTGTGCTCAGGTGTCATCCCTGGATCAGTAATGCTGACACCACATAGTACTTCGAAGGATTTATAGCAGAGTAGCAATCACACACTTATTACATCGATTGTCCAGAAGAGGACTTATTACAATAAATATGGCTTTAAGGCCATCTAATAACGATAACAGCGGAAGGCTTGGAAGATAAGTGAGTCCATCAACTCCATCGGCATCACTGAGTATAGAACCACGACCTAAATTCCTTACTCGTCGTCTGAAAAGTCTGCAACATTAACGTTGCAGCCCGAAAACGGGTCAGCACATGGAATATGCTGGCAAAGTAACACATAGAGAGTAATGGAATGAAACAGCTATAGTACATGCATATATGGCTGGTGGAAAGCTCTATGGTTACAGTTTTGCGTAAAGCCAATTTTTCCCTACTGCAAAGGAATAAATTTATTTAACTATCATGGTGGTTGTTAAACATTGAGAATGGTTGACAGCATCCTCAATCCCAATTAAAAGTACTCATTAAAAACCCAATAGCTTTTATTAGAGGTAACATGTTGAGATTCACAATGATATTCAAGTACTAGATACTCAAGTTGTCCATAACCGGGGACACGGCTAATCATGATTAGTTTGTTACTCTGCAGAGGTTTGCGCACTTTTCCCCACATGTCTCGATCGCCTCCGTTTGTTTTCTCGCACTACATGGTGTTTGAGAAACGGATGACCGAGACATAGTCTTTCAGAAGCACTAGCACCTTACATGTGGGGTAAACCGGTACACCTACATCCCCTACATCTGCTAGTCTACCCCGTAAGAGTTCGCACAACTTAGTCAACTATGCTAGAGCCCATAGTAGCATGTGGCTGCACACGGAAGTTTCTAGCATGAAAGATCTTATGATCCCTTTGAGCCTGGGTGGCGGTCCAAAATAAAAACAGGCAAGTCCTGATAGACATCAGGTGCCTCAATCCACCCAGATGTGTGTTTAAGTTGCCACCTTAGATAAACCATTAAAATTATCAATCTCACATCTGTCATGGATATCACTCACCCAATCCACGTCTACTAGCATAGCATAGCATAATAAGCAAACGTAGAAGTAACTCCCAAGGTTTCATAAGTAACAGGTAATAGGTACTACCTCAATTCTACTTCCCATCCCACAATTTAATTAGATCCTACTCATGCAATGTGAGAGGATTGATCTAATGCAATAAAACATGGGTTGTAGAAAAGATATGATCAAGTGTTACTTGCCTTGCTGATGATCCGCGTGACCTAGAGATTCGAAGTAACAAGCGGCGCACTCCGGGTGATCTAACGCAGACAAACAACAAGCATACAATAAGTACTCATCTAATGCACAGGGAAATCTCGAATAAAAGATCTAACCAGAAAGTTCAACTTAAGAACCCTGGTTGCAAAAGAATCGAATCAAATATAGCATCGAAAGTCAAACGACGAAAGAAAACAACTCGGTTCTAGCAAGTTGAAACTAGGTCAAATTTTTACAGTAACAAAACTTAGTTTAAGTTGGTTAGTCGGAACGGCGGTTTCGAGGCGAAACTCCAGGCTTTTGAATCACCTGATTCCGATAAACGAGCAAGAAGATAGACTAGAAAGAAGATCGGATCTGAAATCACGATCGGAAGAATCGCGGAATAAATCCGACGAGAAAAGAGAACGACGAACGGTTAAACGAACAGACGTTTATTAACCGAGGCGATCAGGTGATCATGTTCGTTAAGACGAACGGTCCGGCGAACGGTCCAAAGGCAACTAAATCGGAAAAGAAAACAAATCCGATCTAGGGTTTCGGAAAAAAAAACCGAACGAAAAACCGATCTAGAAAACCGGAACGGTTTAGAGAAGAAAAGAATCGGAACGATTAGAAGAAAACGATCCGAGAAAAGAAAAGGTGACGCGGCGCGGGGCTAGTACCTCGAAGAGCGAGGGGCTCCGGCGGCGGCGTAGGGCGGCGGCGGGTGTGGGGTGGCGCGGTGGTGAGGGGTGGCGGCGGCGGCGTTGGGTGGCGCGGGTGAGGGGCGGAGGAG
>NC_057794.1:289816510-289841502 GCF_018294505.1 Triticum aestivum | reverse complement strand
AGGAGAGGTGAGGTGTTGGTTTGATGGTTTAGAGGGGGGGGGTGCTTGGGTATTTATATTGGGGAGGGGAGGGTTTTGCTTGGGGTAGGGGACAAGAAATAGATTAGGATTAGGAATAGATCTAGGATTAGATACGGAATAAACGAAGTAGGAAAAGAGTCCTACTAGGACAAGGAAAAAGGAGTGGCTCCCTGGCCCCCTTGGTGCGTGCGTGCGGTGGCCTTGGCCTTGGCCGGCCGGCGGCTAGCAGCTTGGGCCTTTGGCCCAAGGCGCTGCAGTTTTATTTTTTTTTATTTATTTTTTTTAAACGGTCTCGCGCGCAGAGAGACAAAATAAAAAAAAATCTAAACGAACTCCAAAATTAATACAGTAAACTTTCCCCGACTCCTAAAAATGAGTCGAACAAAAAATGAACTTTACTCGGGGCCTAAATGCAATTTTTTTTTAAAACACGCATTTTTCCCTAAGGCAAATAAAACGCAATTAAAACTCCGGCAAAACCAAAATGGATTTATTATTAAATCTTCATTTTTCCTAAATTTGGGAAAGTCATATTATTCCCTCTCTCATTATTTTTATAGGAAAAACTTTATGAAGATAATTAAATAAATCCAAATGATCCTATTTTTTTCAAAATTTGAGAAATCCCAAATATGAAAATAATGAAACTTCCAACTCTCTCCGAGGGTCCTTGAGTTGCGTGAAATTTGCTAGGATCGGAAAATGCGAGAAAAATATGATATGCATGATGACCTAATGTATAACATTCCAAATTGAAAATTTGGGATGTTACACCACCCTAACTAAGAACCAGGAGACTTTGGAGAGGATCGTTGAGCAGAAGTTCTATGATCCGGATGTCAAGGTAACTGAGATCCAAACTACAGTTGAGCAGCTACAGGAGGAAGCAGAGGAGAGGAAGGGAAAGTCTACTACTGATGCTTTCAAGCGAGTGCCACGAGGTCCAAGGTCTGCTGCAGTGCCTGTGACAGATTCTCGAGCTTCAGTGTCAGCACCAACAGCCACAGCTCCAGTGCCACCTCCAGCACCCACTCCATCAGCTCCATCTACTTCATCAGAAGCCTTCATCCTTGGAGTTCTCTATACACCACCTCCTGAAGATCAAGCCTTAGAGTCGTTTAGCACTATGCATTTTTGAACTTTTTGGTAACTTTTTGCCGAAGGGGGAGAAAAATGTATAGATCATAGGCTTCGAGAGAGAGTGTTGGTTTTTATCTCTCTTGCTATTTTGTTTGAAACTTTATTGTGTGCTTGTGTGAGCTACTTGTGAGATACTTGTTGATCATGTGTTTGATCATATGCTACCCTTAATGTTTGGTTGAATGATGCTATCTTTTATATCTCTTATATATGATCATTCACTTGCTTGGTGATGAGTGCATGCTTTTAATCTCTATCATTTTGAGCGCTCCACCAAGATGTATGTGACATGGAAGAGTAACCCATGATCCTAATTGATTGTGCATTTGCATTTGAAAGCAAATTTTAAATAATGCACAAATTTAGGGGGAGCTCTTGCTTATCACATACTTCTCAAAGCGACGATGTTTTTAGAATACTATTTATCTTTTGTCGAAGCTTTGATCTATATGTTGTCATCAATTACCAAAAAGGGGGAGACTGAAAGTGCAACTATCCTTGGGTGGTTTTGGTAATTCCTAACAACATATAGCTCATTGAGATAATGCTATTCCAAGATGAATATTTCAGGAAAGCTCAATGGTTGGCATGGCATGGACTACAAAGTGGACCCTTCAAATTGCTAAGGATAAAAGATTGGCTCAAGCTCAAAGCATAAGACTCTACATTTTCTATTTTACTGATCCAAGATCACATTGACTCTATAGGAAAAGCCAATACTATTAAGAAGGGATGAGGTGTTGCTTAATGAGGTGCTTGCTCAAAATGCTTAGTGATATGCTCCAAAACCCTCCACTACTTTCTCACTTCCACATATGTCCCACACCAAATATCCAACTCGGCCCACCGATTCTTTCTATCCGGCACCACCGAGTTCAGTTAACATAGCCACTGCCAGAAACCCTAATCTTTTCGGTCTCACCGATAGGGATCTCGGTCTCACCGAGATGGGATTGTAATCTCTCTGTTTCCCTTCGTAACGTTTCCGTCAAACCGAGATGAGCGATCAGTCCCATCGAGATTGCAATGTAAATTCCCTTTTGTAACACTTCAGTCCAACCGAGATGAGCGAATTGGTCCCACCGAGTTTGTCTGACCAACTCTCTGTTAGTCTATTACCAAAAATCGGTCTCACCGAGTTTTGTGTAATCGATCTCACCGAGATTACGTTATGCCCTAACCCTAACGAAATCGGTCCCACCGAATTGACATGTCGGTCCCACCGAGAATCCTAATGTTCACATTTTGAACTAAATCGGTCTGATCGAGTTTCATGATTCAGTCCCACCGAGTTTGGTGATTTGTGTGTAACGGTTAGATTTTGTGTGGAGGCTATAAATACCCGTCCACCCACTCTTCATTCGAGAGAGATCCATCAGAACATGCCTACACTTCCAATACATATTTTCTGAGAGAGAACCACCTACACTTGTGTTGAGGTCAAGATATTCCATTCCAACCACATAAATGTTGATGTCCAGCCTTCCCCAAGTTGCTTTCCACTCAAATCTTCTTTCTACCAAATCCAATCCTATGAGAGAGAGTTGAGTGTTGGGGAGACTATCATTTGAAGCACGAGAGCAAGGAGTTCATCATCAACACATCGTTTGTTACTTCTTGGAGAGTGGTGTCTCCTAGATTGGCTAGGTGTCACTTGGGAGCCTCCAACAAGATTGTGGAGTTGAACCAAGGAGTTTGTAAGGGCAAGGAGATCGCCTACTTCGTGAAGATCTACCCTAGTGAGGCAAGTCCTTCGAGGGCGACGGCCATGGTGGGATAGACAAGGTTGCTTCTTCGTGGACTCGCGCAACCGTTACCCTTCGTGTGTTGAAGTCTCCATCAACGTGGATGTACGATAGCGCCACCTATCGGAACCACGCCAAAAATCTCCGTGTCAACATTGCGTTTGCTCCCTCAAACTCCTCCCTTTACCCTCATATGCAATTGTTTTACATTCCGCTGCTATGCTCTTAGAATTGCATGTGTAGGTTGATTACTTGGTTGTGCTAAGTTGCTAAAATCTGCCAAGAACTAAAATTGGGAAAAGGCTAGATTTTTATTTGGTCAAGTAGTCTAATCACCCCCCCCCTCTAGACATACTTTCGATCCTACAGTTCCGGGCACTCCCGGCAAAAGATATGGGCCTTATGGGCTAAGAGGGGAAACACACTAGCCACTAAGGGGCCGGTGCGCCCCCGCCATATGGGCTGGCCAAATTGGAGAAGGAAAGGAAAAGGGAATAGGATTCCCCCTTCCCCCTCTTCCCTTCCTACTCGGAATAGGAATAGGAAAGGGGGGAGGCTGAATTGGGAGGATCCCAAGTTGGATTACTCCTACTTGGGGCGCCCCCTTGGCTGCCTCTCCTCCCCTCCAACCTATATATATGAGGGGGGCACCGCTAGAATACAGAACAAACATTGTTAGCCATGTGCGGTGCCCCCCTCCATAGTTTACGCCTCCGGTCATATTCACGTAGTGCTTAGGCGATGCCCTGCGTGGATCACTTCACCATCACCATCACCATGCTATCGTGCTGACGAAACTCTCCCTCGACACTTTGCTGGATCAAGAGTTTGAGGGACGTCATCGAGATGAACGTGTGCAGAACTCGGAGGTGCCGTACGTTCAATGCTTGATCAGTCGGAATGAGAAGAAGTTCGACAACATCAACCGCGTTAACAAACGCTTTCGCTTTTGGTCTACGAGGTTACGTAGACATACTCTCCCCCTCTCGTTGCTATGCATCTCCTAGATAGATCTTGCGTGAGTGTAGGAGTTTTTTTGAAATTGCATGCTACGTTACCCAACAACGGGATCATCACCGATGGGGTCATCGGGGAGAAGATGGAGGCAAATAAGAAAGGAACGGCTCGATCAGGTGTGAAAAGGAGAACGAGAGAGATAGCGATTATGTGGTGTCGTACCACTGCTCTCCTACTGCTAGCTGAATTTTGATATTATTGCTGCTATCTGAATTTCGCATATGCATGGCGAGGTGTTTGATGTTGGCCAACGTCACACCGGTTGCGAGGGGGATTTCATCGTTTGGGAATCTCCTGGGAGAGGTGCTGCCTGATGACCCACAAATATAGGGGATCAATTATAGATCTTCTCAATAAGTAAGAGTGTCTAACCCAATGAGGAGCGGAAGGAATGACAAGTGGTTTTCAGCAAGGTAATGTCTGCAAGTGCTGAAATTGTAAGTAGCAGAGTAGTTTGATAGCAAGATAATTTGTAACGAGCAAGTAATAATAGTAGTAAAAAAGTGCATAAAGGTAGCCCAATCCTTTTGAGTCACAGGACAGGCCAAAACGATCTCTTATGATAAGCAACACGTTCTTGATGGTACACGGGAATTTCATCTAGTCACTTTCATCATGTTGGTTTAATTCGTGTTCAGTACTTTGATAATTTGATATGTGGGTGGATCGGTGCTTAGGTGTTGTTCTTACTTGAACAAACCTCCTACTTATGATTAACCCTCCCGCAAGCATCCGCAACTATGAGAAAAGTATTAAGAATAAATTCTAACCATAGCATTAAACTTTTGGATCCAATCGGTCCCTTACGGAATAGCGCATAAACTGGGGTTTAAGCTTCTTTCACTCCCGCAACCCATCATCCAATTGCTACTCCACAATGCATTCCCTTAGGGCAAAATATGGTGAAGTGTCATGTAGTTGACGTTCACATGACACCACTAAGGGAATCACAACATACATACTATCAAAATATCAAACACATATCAAATTCACATGATTACTTGCAACATGATTTCTCCCATGACCTCAAGAACAAAGGTAACTACTCACAAATGATAAACATGCTCATGATCAGAGGAGTATTAATTAGCATAATGGATCTGAACATATAATCTTCCACCAAATAAACCATATAGTAATCAACTACAAGATGTAACCAACACTACTCGTCACCCACAAGCACCAATCTATAGTTCCGGTAACAAGACTGAACACAAGAGATGAACTAGGGTTTGAGATGAGATGGTGTTGTTGAAGATGTTGATGGAGATTGCCCTCCCCAAGATGGGAGAGTTGTTGGTGATGATGATGACGATGATTTCCCCCTCTGGGAGGGATGTTCCCCCGGCGGAATCGCTCCGCCGAAGGGAAAAAGTGCTCCTTCCCAAGTTCCGCCTCGAGGCGGCGGCGCTTCGTCCCGAAATTCCTCTCCTTAGTTTTTCTAGGTCAAAATGACTTATATACCAGAAGATGGGCACCGGAGGTGGGCCGAGGAGAGCACAACCCACCAAGGCGCGCCTAGGTGGGTTGTGCCCACCTGGTGGGCCCCCTCTAGTACTTATTGGCTCCAATATTCCTCATATATTCCATAAAAAATCCTCGTGAAGTTTCAGCTCATTTGGAGTTGTGCAAAATAGGTAGCCTGACGTAGCTTTTCCAGGTCCAGATTTCCAACTGTTGGAATTCTCCCTCTTTGTGTAAACCTTGCATATTATGAGATAAAAGGCATTAGAATTACTCCAAAAAGCATTATTATGGATTAAAACATCATAAATAATAGTAAGAAAACATGATGCAAAATGGACGTATCAACTCCCCCAAGCTTAGACCTCGCTTGTCCTCAAGCGAAAACTGAAATCGAAAAATATGTCCACATGCTTTGATAGAGAGGTGTCGATAAAAAACAAAATACGGACATAGAAGCATCATGTTGATTATTATAACATCAACAAAATTAAACATAGGACTTTTATCATAGAACTTTTATCATATACTTCTCATGAATAAGTAATAGTTCATCACACAATCGAAGTATAAAGCAAAAACTCAATTAGAAACCAACAAACTATGTTCTCAGTCAACTTTGCAACTACAATTCATCATCTTTTTAGGAAGGGTCACGTATCGGAGCCTTTGGGCAAGTCCACATACTCAACTATCATATAGTCTTCTATGATTTCTAACACTCACCGTGTACACATGAGCAAAACATTTCAACTGGACACATAGAAAGATAGGAGCTTATGGTTTCGCCTCCCAACGTACTCACCTCAAGGGTGATGTCAACAATAATAGCTCATGCCACCCATATTCAACTGGACATATGTGCCTAGATCTTTCCTCACCACATGATGCTTGCCAAAGGAGAAAAATAAAAGGAATAGAGAGAAAAACTTTGACTCTTGCATAAAAGTAAAAGATAGGCCCTTCGAAGAGGGAAGCAGAGGTTGCCATGCGCTTATTTGTTTGTATGCTCAATCCCTTAGTGCAAAAGAACGTCATGTTACATTGCCCCTTGTGATAGCTACCTTTATTATGTAGTCTGTCGCTTTTATTCTTCACCATCACAAGTTTGTGCAATGCTCAATTTTCTCACACTAAATGATCTCACACATTTAGAAGCAAATTTTATTGCCTTTTTGCACCAATGACAACTTACTTGAGGGATCTTGCTCAATCCCTCGGTAAGTATGGTGGACTCTTGAAAATGAGATTTGGGTTTTAGGGTTTCTGGATGCACAAGTAGTATCTCTACTTGGTGCGGAATTTTTGGCTAGCAAAGATAGGGGGAATGCACCACATGTTAAAGGATCCATGACAATATGACTTCTGTGTGAATATGAACAAGCATAAATCATTACGTTGTCTTCCTTGTCCAACGTCAACAATTTTGGCATATAATATTTTGATTAGGGCTCACAATCACAAAATATTTCTAGGATAGTGTATTTATATGTGAATCTTCTCTTCCCTTATTAATTCTTTCATGAGTTGCATCGTTAAGTAATGTTATGTTTGTCAATCTCTAATAAAATTTTCTACTTATACTCTTCCTTATGTGGTGCCATCACCTACCATAGGATTAGTATACGATCTTATTGATTTATTTCATTTCTTTTATTTATTACCTTTCCCTTTTTTTCCTTTCTTATTTCTTTTCTTTATTTGCAACATGAGAGTAAAGAAAGTAAAAACTCATACTAAACTTTATTATATAACTTGCACACGATTACAAGGATAGATCACTAAGCAAACTCTCAAAGAAGAAAGGATCGAACTAAACTTTTATTCATCTAAAGCAAAAAGATAAAAATAAAATAAGTAAAAGAAAAAGGATAGTGGGGTGATACGATACCGGGGCACCTCCCCCAAGCTTGGCGAAAGCCAAGGGGAGTGCCCATACCCGATACTCAGTTCTCTTTTGATGGTGAAGAAGGTGATGTTGGTGAAGAAGAAGAAATCTTGTCCTCGGATTTCCATGGCAATTGTCCACCATTATAAGAGGAGGAGTGAGTCTCACGGGTCCTGCAGCTAGCAACCAAACTCATACCTTTAAACCTCGCCTCATATTCAAAGACTTGGTTTTGAAGATCATAGATCTGACTTTGGAGAAAGTTGAATTTCTTGTTGAGGGTGAAAATGATGTCCTTCATGGGCTTGACATCCACCTTGAGATCACGGGAAAGGTCCATGATCATGAGGTGATTGGCATTGAGCCCACGCTCCACCATCCCCTTGCACTGGAAGACTTCTAGCTCCATGGCTTCAAGCCTGGCCTCCACGGTTCCCGTGCCCTTGGGACCTTGCTCATCGCGGATGTACAACACCCCCTCATGCATCTAGATGGTTTGAGGGTGCTGCACCACCTCCTGCAGATATGAGTTCATGGCGTTCTTGAAGAACTTGTCCTTGGAGGTACTTGAAGAGGCCATGGTAGATGGGATCTGATAGAAAACAGTAAGAAAAGAGAACACAAGATTTCTCCGTGATACAATGATCAACAGGTTCGGGAAATATATTTTTTATCTTGGAGGACAAGCATATGGTAGAAAAACGGAGTCCAGAAGGTGTCCCAGGTGGGCGCAACCCACCTAGGTATGCCAGGCAAGCCTAGCGCGCCCTGGTGTCTTGTGCCCACCAGGGGATGCTTCCCAGAAGTTTCTTTATTTCCAAAATTTTTAAATATTCCAAAACTTATAAAAAATATTTTTAAGGATTTTTCAGAGTCTGTTTACTTACCGTATCACGTACCTCCTTATTTTCATGATTCTAGAGTGTTCCAAAAGGACTCTTTTATGTGTCCTTTCGGGGTCAAAGTTTGGATAACATTACTTTCAACATTAATGGGCGTACATGAGATATAATGTTTTATTCGTTGCCCATTGACAACCTTCGGGTTAGTACCTTCGGAATTATTTATTTTGATGGCTCCAGACCGGTAAACCTCCTCGATAACATAGGGGCCTTCCCAAGTTGAGAGGAGTTTCCCTACAAACAATCTGAAACGAGATTTGTACAAAAGAACATATTCTCCGACTTTAAACTCACGCTTTTGGATTCTTTTGTCATGCCATCTTTTAACCTTTTCTTTGAATAATTTTGCATTTTCATAAGCTTGGGTTCTCCATTCATCTAGAGAGCTAATATCAAATAACCTCTTTTTACCGGCAAGTTGGAAATCATAATTGAGTTCTTTGATTTCCCAAAATGCTTTATGTTCTAACTCAAGAGGCAAATGACAAGCTTTTCCATTAACCATTTTATAAAGAGACATAGCCATAGGATTTTTATATGATGTTCTATAAGGCCAAAGTGCATCATCTAATTTCTTAGAGCAATTCTTCCTGGACTTATTGACAGTCTTTTGCAAAATTAATTTTATTTCTCTATTGCTAAGTTAACTTACCACTAGACTGAGGATGATAGGGTGATGCCATTCTATGGTTAACATCATACTTGGCAAGCATTTTATGGAAAGCACCATGAATAAAGTGTGAACCACCATCAGTCATTAAATATCTAGGGACTCCAAACCTTGGGAAAATAACTTCCTTAAGCATTTTAGTAGAGGTGTTGTGGTCAGCACTACTGGTTGGAATAGCTTCTACCCATTTAGTAACATAATCAACAGCAACCAAAATATGTGTATACCCATTAGAGGAAGGAAAAGGTCCCATATAATCAAATCCCCAAACATCAAATGGTTCAACAGCAAGTGAATAATTCATAGGCATTTCTTGACGCTTACCGATATTACCTATTCGTTCACATTCATCACAAGATAAGACGAACTTACAGGCATCCTTGAAGAGAGTGGGCTAATAAAATCCAGATTGTAATACCTTGTGAGCAGTTCTGTCTCTAGCATGATGCCCTCCATAAGCATTGGAGTGACATTTCCGTAGGATTTGTCCCTGTTCATGCTTAGGTACACAACGTCTAATAATACCATCTACTGCTTCTTTATAAAGATGTGGGTCATCCCAAAAGTAATGTCTTAAATCATAGAAGAATTTTTTATTTTGTTGGTATGTAAAGCTAGGTGGTAAATATTTAGCAACAATGTAATTAGCATAGTCAGCATACCAAGGAGTACTATGGGAAACATTTATTGCAGCTAACTCCTCATCAGGAAAACTATAATCAATAGGTAGTGGGTCATCAAGCGTATTTTCAAGCCTAGATAAATTATCAGCTACTAGGTTCTCAGCTCCTTTTCTATCAATGATATGCAAATCAAATTCTTGTAATAAGAGAACCCATCGAATAGGTCTAGGTTTAGCATCTTTCTTTTCCATAAGATATTTAATAGCAGCATGGTCTATGTGAACAGTTACTTGGGAATCAACAATATAAGGTCTAAACTTATCACAGGCAAACACCACTTCTAAGAATTCTTTTTCAGTAATAGCATAATTTCTTTCAGCACTATCTAGAGTTTTACTAGCATAATAAATAACATTCAGTTTCTTATCAACTCTTTGTCCTAGAACACCACCAATAGCATAATCACTAGCATCACACATAATTTCAAAACGCAAGTTCAATTCAGGTGGTTGAACAATAGGTGCAGAAATTAAAGCTTCCTTAAGTGTTAGGCTTCTAAACAATCATCATCAAAAACAAAAGGAATATCCTTTTGCAAGAGACTAGTAAGAGTCCTAGATATTTTTGAAAAGTCTTTGATAAATCTCCTACAGAAACTAGCATGACCTAAGAAACTACGAATACCTTTTTTATCTTTAGGACATGGCATTTTCTCAATGGTATCAACCTTAGCTTTGTCCAATTCTGTAGCGACCCGATCCCAATGGATCGAAGTCTCTGCCTGAGGTTCAACTCCTTCTGCGTGAAGATATACTTCAAACTCTTATGATCCGTGTAAACATCACAATGATTTCCAATAAGAAAGTGTCTCCAGGTCTTGAGCGCATGCACTACGGCTGCTAACTCCAAATCATGCGTGGCATAATTTAACTCATGAGGTCAAAGTTGAAGTGAGGCATATGAAACAACTCTTCCTTCTTGGATAAGAACTCCTCCAAGTCCCTGACGTGAAGCGTCGCAATATACTTGGAAATCCTTGCGTATTTTGGAAGAATTAGCACTGGGGCTATAACCAAACGTTTCTTCTACTCCTGAAAACTGGCCTCACAATCCTCGGTCCATTTAAACTTGGTGTCCTTCTTCAATAACTCCATCATGGGCTTCGCAATCACGGAGAAATTCTCAATAAATCTTTGATAATATCCGCTGAGTCCAAGGAAACTGTGTATTTCTCCAACTGAGGTGGGTGCCAACCATTCGGTAACAGATTTAACCTTGGAGGGGTCTACTGCTATTCCTTCTCCTGATATAACATGTCTGAGAAATCTGACTTCCTTCAACCAAAACTCACATTTGTTGAACTTGGCATATAGCTGATGTTCCTTGAGCTTCTTGAGAACCAAGCGCAAATGTTCCTTGTGTTCTTCCTCATTCTTCGAGTACACCATTATATCATCAATGAACACCACAACAAACTTATCCAAGAACTCCATGAACACCTTATTCATCATACTCATGAAGTAGGTTGGGGCGTTAGTCAAACCAAAAGACATGACCATGTACTCATATAGGACATACCTTGCGCTAAAAGCTGTCTTGGGTATATCCTGTTCTCGGATCTTCAGCTGGTGATATCCTGATCGAAGATCGATCTTGGAGAAAACTTAAGCTCCTTGCAGCTGGTCAAACAAATCATTGATCATCGGTAGAGGATATTTGTTCTGGATCGTCACCTCATTCAATGCACGATAATCAACAACCATTCTCAAGGATCCATCCTTCTTCTCAACTAAGAGCACTGGGGCTCCCCACGGTGATGAACTTGGTTGAATGTAACCTTTCTCCAATAACTCCTTAATCTGCTTCTTAATTTCCTCCAGATCATTTGTCGGCATCCGATAAGGTCTCTTGGGTATTGGTCCGGTGCCTGGCAATAACTCAATCAAAAACTCTATGTCTCGGTCTGGTGGCATGCCGGGTACCTCCTCCGGGAATACATCGGGATAATCCTTCACAACTGGCACTTCCTCCTGAACAACTCCCGAGAGTGAATTTATTTGAGTCCTTGGTGCATGCCTAGATACATACTTGATATGTCTTCCCTCTGGGGTGCTGAGAAGAATTGACTTACTAGCACAATCGATGTTTCCCCCATACTTGGATAGCCAATCCATGACTAGTATCACATCCAATCCTTGTGATTTCGAAATAATGAGGTCTATGGGAAAAACATGCCTACCTATGGTCAACGGCAACTGAAAACATCCTTGGCTAGCCATGTACTCCGCTCCTGGTGAGCTCACTAACATAGGTGACTTAAGGGCTATGGTTGGCAACTTAAACTTGTCCGCAAATCCCCTTGATATGTATGAATGTGATGCACCAGTGTCAAAAAGAACAAGGGCTATAAATGACTTAATCAAAAACATACCAATAACTGCATCAGACTGCTCATCAACTTCCTCCACGTTGACATGATTGACCTATCCTCTGGTGAAGGGATTGGGCTTATTTCCCGAGCTTCCATTGCCATTACCATTCTTTGCCTCAGGACACTCGGTAGCATAGTGTCCGGTCTTCCCACACTTGAAACAAGTAATGTGACTTAGATCCTTCTTGGCGGGGGTTGCTGGGTTGGAACAGCTCTGACTGTTGTTTCCTCCACTCCCATTGCCATTCTTAGAGCCACTGTGGTTGTGTGAATTTCCTCCATTGTGAGAATGGCCTCCATGGGTATGAGTGTGTCCTCCCGAGTATGGGGAATAGCGGGGCCTCTGCTGAGCTCCAGAGTTGTACTTCCCCTGTCCATACTTCCGCTTGCGGTTCTCTATCTGCTGATGTTTGCCTTCAATCATGAGGGCCCTGTCTACCAGCTCCTGGTAGTTGGTGAAAGTGGACACCATCAACTACATACTCAGCTCATCATTCAATCCTTCAAGAAACTTCTCCTGCTTCGCGGCATCTATGGCCACATCATCTGGGGCATAGCGTGCTAACTTATTGAACTCATCCATGTACTGCCCCACAGTACGGTTTCCTTGGTGTAAGTTGCGAAACTCGTGCTTCTTCAAACTCATGGCTCCAGTTGAGACATGTGTGGTGTGGAAGGCCTGATGAAACTGATCCCATGTAACTGTAGCAATGGGGTAGGTGGCGGTAAAGTTCTCCCACCAAGAGGCTGCGGGTCCATCAAGCTGATGTGCGGCAAAGTGCACCTTCTCCGCATCCGTGCATCCAACAATTGTTAGCTCTCTTCCGATCTTGCGGAGCCAATCATCAGCAACAATTGGCTCGGTGCTGCTAGAGAACATCGACGGATTCAACCTTAGGAAACGGGCTAGGTTGTCAACTGGGGGTGGTGGCGGTGGGTTGTTGTTGTTGCCTTGGTTTTGGCCGAGCATCGGCAACAAAGCATTCTGTTGTTGGATCAACTGGGTGAGCTCCGGCGAGAAAGTGAATCCAGGGTCACGTCTCGGAGGCATTTGATAGGTTTAGAGGGGTGAGAAAACAGAATAGAATAAGGTCTAATGAGACATTTCACTACCCATATGCATATGAGACAAACATATTCAATTCACACCACTCAATTTCAAACAAGATTCATACAATTGATCTAAGCTACCATTACAAAATCTCGCGAACGATTTCTAACTACTTGGAAGAACTCTAATAGTAGTATGGTGGTCGACTAGACATTTTGATCGGTGAAAGACTCCATAATATCAGCTCCAGCTTCGTCTTCAAAATCATCACTATCTTCATCATCACTATCGGGGTTTGTGTCTATGTCATCTAACATGATGTAGTCTTCCAAGCGGATGTCCACTTCATGTTTTAGTTTCACCACGGGTATTCCTAGTTCTTCTTCGGGTCTTCATTTAGCTCCAGTAGTACATCAATTACCTCTTCATATCCATCGCGGGTTGCCTTGAGTTCCTCTTCTAGCTCCATATTCTGGGTCATCACCTTCTTGGTATCCATCATGATAGCGCACATCTGATTCTCATATCGCCGAATGTGTTGGTCCATCTCCTGTATGTAGGTTGCAATAGATCTATCCTTCCTAGCGCGAATCATCTCCCATTGCTCATCCCGACGTCCACATATCTGGTAGACGGTGTCTTTAAGATCCTTGTTGTACACCTCTCACATGCGTCCAATGGTGATGTGGCCGGCCATGCTCTTTCCTAAGCTCCAGGTTGGTGCATCAAAGGAAAACTCGATGGGCTCGGTAATTGGTGCAAAAGTCCTTCCATGAACACAAACTTGGATCGTCTGACGCTCCTCTTATGGTAAAGTTGCAGTGAAGGTTCTGGTGAAGCTTGGTATGCCGATGTTCAGGTACCTAGTGACTTCCTTCAAGTGTTGTCCGAAAGGGGTGTCGCCATCCGGCTAAGTGAACTTGTTCCTAGGGTCCGACATCTATAGTGTAGAGATAGAGAAGGATTAGAAATGAGTAGAGAAGAGTATCTTGTGGCTTTTCCTAGTGGTTGCGTCCTACAGTCAGTGTGTGCTCTGATACCATCTTGTAGCGACCCGATCCCAATGGATTGAAGTCTCTGTGGTTAAGTGTCATTCCTGGATCAGTATGCTGACACACACAGTACTCGAGGATTTATAACAGAGTTCAATCACACACTTTTTACATCGAGGTCCTCATAAAGAATATTTATTACAATAATATGGCTGAAGGCCATCTAAATAAAATAACTGCAGAAGCTTCGAAGATAAATGAGTCCATCCAACTCCACGGCAAAATTGAGTGCATGAAAACGACCTATCGCACCTTAATCCTCACCTGAAATTTCTGCAACATGAGACGTTGCAGCCGTGTAGGTCAGCACATGGAATATGCTGGGAAGATCACACTATAGAGCAATGATGAATAATAACTATCTCTACATGCATATTTGGCTGGTGGAGGCTCTAAGTTTAATTTTGCATAAAGCTAATTTTTTCCTAGAACAAAGGAATACATTTTTATCTTACTACCAAGTTTATGCCATTATTGAGAAGGTTCCTCCAACTCAAACCCAAAATTACCAAGTATGAGTAATAACCCAACAAATCCATTAATTAGATAGAGTGATGAGATCAACCAATAATCCACTTCTAGATACTCAAAGTTGTCCATAAGCAGGGACACGGCTAATCATGATTAGTTTGTACACTCTACAGAGGTTGTGCACTTTTCCCCACAAGACTCGACTGCATCCATGATCGGAAGATCGAGACATAGTCTTTCTGAAGCATTAACTCTTTAATCTGTGTAGACCGGTACACCTACTTTCCCCTACATCTGCTAGTCTACCACTTTAAAGAGGTCACACAACTTACTCAACTATGTCAAAGCCCATAATGGCTTGTGGCTGCACACGGAAGTTTCTAGCCATGAACAATCATATGATCCCTTTGAGCCTGGGTGGCATTCCATAGGATGATCACACGGGTACTCTGGGATATCCTTGGACAACACTGGATTCTCCAAGTGCCCGCAACCAATCCACCCAGATGTGTATTAATGTTGCCACCTTAAGTTTCCCTTAGTTAATATTACTCTCACAACTTTCATGATTCTCACATACCAATCCCGTCTATGAGCATGGCTAAGCAATATGAGCATAACGTATATTCCCGGGGGGACCAAAGGCAATATGTTCCTACCTCATGAGCTACATAGCAATAACCACATGTTCCCAATCCTACTCATGCAATCTTTGAGGGTGAACTAATGCATAGTAAAAACTGGGTATAGAAAAGTATGATCAAGGTGTGAACTTGCCTTGCTGACGATCGGTAAACCCTGGAGATTTGTAGTAGCAAGCTTCGCACTCCGGAAAATCTATCGTAGACAAACGATAGCATAAATAAGCACTCAAGCATAAGATTCGAAGAAAAGATCTCGGAAAACCTCGAAAACAAGAAAATAACTCTTGCGAACATAAAACAATTTTCAACAGTACCTAAGTTATGTGGATTAGGTCTTAAATGAAAGTTTAGGTCAAGAGCTTCAATTTGCAAAAAGAATCAACTAAATCAGAGTTACGAAACTCAAGTTATGATCAAAAGAAGTTCAAATTCAAATATGTTTGAAATCAAAATTTAAAATTTAAAAAATATGTTTGAGTTGATTATCTGGATAGAGGGAAACATAACAAATAATTTGGCATTGGTTTCATTGCATTTGGATAAGCGAGCAAAAAGTTACGAGGGTTTAGAGATCAGGGGCTAATCTGCGAAGAAAAAAAATTCAAGGATGGGTCCCTGGCCGAAAATAAAACAGAAAAAGAAAAATCTAGCGGACGAACGTCCGCTACGGGAGACTAACAAACGAAATCGTTCGCTACAGAAGCCTAATGAACGAACACTCGCTAAATAACTAAACTAAATAAAAAACCTGGTTTTAAAGAAAAAACCGAAAGAAAATCGGCGGTTACGGCGGTTACCGGCGACAGCGAGACGAACGGCGGACGGCGGCGGCTTCGGCCTCGGGCGGCGGCTTCGGCGGTGGCTGTTGGGGATCGTAGCAGAAATTCAAAATTTTCTATGCATCACCAAGATTAATCTATGGAGTAATCTAGCAACGAGGGGAAGGAGAGTGCATCTACATACCCTTGTAGATCGCTAAGCGGAAGCGTTCAAGTGAACGGGGTTGATGGAGTCGTACTCGTCATGATCCAAATCACCGATGATCCTAGTGCCGAACGGACGGCACCTCCTCGTTCAACACACGTACAGCCCGGTGACGTCTCCTATGCCTTGATCCAGCAAGGGGAGAAGGAGAGGTTGGGAAGACTCCATCCAGCAGCAGCACGACGGCGTGGTGGTGGTGGAGGAGCGCGGTACTCCAGCGAGGCTTCGCCAAGCACCGCAAGATACGAGGAGGAGAGGGGTAGGGCTGCGCCAAGAAGGAGATGTTCTCGTGTGTATGGCAGCCCAAAACCCCACTATATATAGGGGAAAGGGAGGGGCTGCACCCCCACCTAGGTTTCCATCCCTAGGGGTGGCGGCCAACCCTAGATCCCATCCAGGGGGCGGCCAAGGGGGGGGGGAGAGGGGGGGCGCACCACTAGGTGGGCCTTAGGCCCATCTGAGCCTAGGGTTTCCCCCTTTTCCCTTCTCTCTTTGCCTTGGGCCCTGATGGGGGGGCGAACCAGCCCACCTGGGGCTGGTCCCCTCTCACACTTGGCCCACGCAGCCCTCTGGGCAGGTAGCCCCAACTGGTGGACCCTCGGGACCCTCCCGGTGGTCCCGGTACGTTACGGATAGCACCCGAAACTTTTCCGGTGACCAAAACAGGACTTCCCATATATAAATCTTTACCTCCGGACCATTCCGGAACTCCTCGTGATGTCCGGGATCTCATCCGGGACTCCGAAAAGCATTCGGTAACCACGTATATCTATTCCCTATAACCCTAGCGTCATCGAACCTTAAGTGTGTAGACCCTACGGGTTCGGGAGTCATGCAGACATGGCTGAGACAACTCTCCGGTCAATAACCAACAGCGGGATTTGGATACCCATATTGGCTCCCACATGTTCCACGATGATCTCATCGGATGAACCACGATGTCAAGGATTCAATCAATCCCGTATACAATTCCCTTTGTCCATCGGTATGATACTTGCCCGAGATTCGATCGTCGGTATCCCGATACCTTGTTCAATCTCGTTACCGGCAAGTCTCTTTACTCTTTCCGTAGCACATCATCCTGTGATCAACTCCTTGGTCACATTGTGCACATTATGGTGATGTCCTACCGAGTGGGCCCAGAGATACCTCTCCGTTTACACGGAGTGACAAATCCCAGTGTCGATTCGTGCCAACCCAACAGACACTTTCGGAGATACCTGTAGTGTACCTTTATAGCCACCCAGTTACGTTGTGATGTTTGGCACACCCAAAGCATTCCTACGGTATTCGGGAGTTGCACAATCTCATGGTCTAAGGAAATGATACTTGATATTAGAAAAGCTTTAGCATACGAACTACACGATCTTTGTGCTAGGCTTAGGATTGGGTCTTGTCCATCACATCATTCTCCTAATGATGTGATCCTGTTATCAACGACATCCAATGCCCATGGTCAGGAAACCGTAACCATCAATTGATCAACGAGCTAGTCAACTAGAGGCTTACTAGGGACATGTTGTTGTCTATGTATCCACACATGTATCTGAGTTTCCTATCAATACAATTCTAGCATGGATAATAAACGATTATCATGAACAATGAAATATAATATAATAATAACCAATTTATTATTGCCTCTAGGGAATATTTCCAACAGTCTCCCACTTGCACTAGAGTCAATAATCTAGTTCACATCGCCATGTGATTAACACTCACAGGTCACATCGCTATGTGACCAACATCCAAGAGTCTACTAGACTCAATGATCTAGTTCACATCACTATGTGATAAACACTCAAAGAGTTTTGGGTTTGATCATGTTATGCTTGTGAGAGAGGTTGTAGTCAATGGGTCTTTCCATATTCAGATCCCTATGTATTTCGCAAAACTTTATATTGTAGATGCTGCTACCACGTTCCACTTGGAGCTATTCCAAATTATTGCTCCATTATACGTATCCAGTATCTCTACTCAGAGCTATCCGGATAGGTGTTAAGCTTGCATCGACGTAACTCTTTATGTCGAACTCTTTATCACCTCCATAACCGAGAAACATTTCCTTATTCCTCTAAGGATAATTTTGACCGCTATCTGGTGATCTACTCCTAGATCACCTTTGTACCCTCTTGCCAGACATGTGGCAAGGAACACATCAGGTGCGGTACTCAGCATGGCATACCGTATAGAGCCTATGACAAGAGCATAGGGGACGACCTTCGTCCTTCCTCTTTCTTCTACCATGGTCAAGCTTTGAGTCTTACTCAACTTCACACCTTACAACTCAGGTAAGAACCCCTTCTTTGACTGATCTATTTTGAACTCCTTCAAAATATGTCAAGGTGTGCGTTCTTTGAAAGTATCATCAGGCGTCTTGATCTATTTCTATAGATTCTGATGCCCAATATGTAAGCAGCTTTATCCAGGTCTTCCTTTGAAAAACACTCTTCAAACAACCGTTTATGCTTTCCAGAAATTCTACATTATTTCGAATCAGCAATATGTCATCCACATATACTTATCAGAAATGTTGTAGTGCTCCCACTCACTTTCTTGTAAATACAAGTTTCTAGCAAACATTGTATAAACCTAAAAGCTTTGATCACTCCATCAAAACATATATTCCGATTCCGAGATGCCTGCTCTAGTCCATAGAAGGATTGCTGGAGCTAGCATACCTTTTAGCATTCCTAGGATCGTCAAAACCTTTTATTGTATCACATACAACTTTTCTTATGAAAACTGGTAAGAAAACTTGTTTTGACATCCATCTGCAAGATTTCATAATCGAAAAATACAGCTAATGCTAACATGATTCCGACGGACTTAAGCATCGCTACGGGTGAGAAATTGTCATCGTAGTCAACTCCTTGAACTTGTGAAAAAGACTCTTTCCCACAAGTCGAGCTTCATAGACGGTAACATTACCACCCACGTCCCTCTTCTTCTTAAAGACCCATTTATCTCAATGGCTTGCCGATCATCGGGCAAGTCCACCAAAGTCCATACTTTGTTCTGATATATGGATCCTATCTCGGATTTCATGGCTTCTAACCATTTGTCAGAATACGGGCCCACCATCACTTCTCCATAGATCGTAGGTTCATTGTTGTCTAGCAACATGACTTCCAAGATAGGATTACGTACCACTCTGAAGTAGTACGCATCCTTGTCGTCCTACGAGGTTTGGTAGCGACTTGATCCGAAGTTTCATGATCACTATCATAAGCTTCCACTTCAATTGGTGTAGGTGCCACAGGAACAACTCCCTGTGCCCTGCTATACACTGGTTGAAGTGACGGTTCAATAATCTCATCAAGTCTCCACCATCCTCCCACTCAATTCTTTCGAGAGAAACTTTTCCTCGAGAAAGGACCCGATTCTAGAAACAATCCCTATTGCTTTCGGATCTGAGATAGGAGGTATACCCAACTGTTTTGGGTACTCTATGAAGATGCATTTATCCGCTTTGGGTTCGAGCTTATCATCCTGAAACTTTTTCACATAAGCGCTGCAGCCCCAAACTTTTAAGAAATGACAGCTTAGGTTTCTCTAAACCATAGTTCATACGGTGTCATCTCATCGGAATTACGTGGTGCCCTATTTAAAGTGAATGTGGTTGTCTCTAATGCCTAACACATAAACTATCGTGGTAATTCGATAAGAGACATCATGGTATGCATCATATCCAATAGGGTGCAGTTATGATGTTCGGACACACCATCACACTATGGTGTTCCAGGCTGTATTAGTTGTGAAAAAATTTCCACAATGTCTTAATTCTGTGCCAAACTCGTAATTCTGATACTCATCTCTATGATCATATCATAGATATTTTATCCTCTTGTCACAACGATCTTCAACTTCACCCTGAAATTACTTGAACCTTTCAATAATTCAGACTCGTGATTCATCAAGTAAATATACTTAGCATCTACTCAAATCATCTGTGAAGTAAGAATATAACGATATCCACTACATGCCTCAGCACTCATTGGACTGCACACATCAGGATGTATTACTTCCAACAAGTTGCTTTCTTGTTCCATCTTACTGAAAATGAGGCCTGTCAGTCATCTTGCTCATGTGGTATGATTTGCATGTCTCAAGTGATTCAAAATCAAGCGAGTCCAAAGATCCATCAACATGGAGCTTCTTCATGCATTTTATACCATTGTGACTAAAATTGCAGTGCCACAAGTATGTGGTACTATCATTACTATCTTATATCTTTTGGCATGAACATGTGTATCACTATGATCGGGATTTGATAAACCATTCATTTTAGGTGCAAGACCATTGAAGGTATTATTCAAATAAACAGAGTAACCATTATTCTCCTTAAATGAATAACCGTATTGCGATAAACATAATCCAATCATGTCTATGCTCAACGCAAACACCAAATAACACCAATCCCGATGGTAAATGGAGCGTGTGATGCTTGATCACATCAACCTTGGAAACACTTCCAACACATATCATCGTCTCACCTTTGACTAGTCTCCGTTTATTCCGTAGCCTTTCATTTTGAGTTACCAACACTTAGCAACCGAACCGGTATCTAATACCCTGCTGCTACTAGGAGTACTAGTAAAGTACACATTTAATATAATGTATGTCCAATACATACTTCTTTCAACCTTGCCAGCCTTCTCATCTACCAAGTATCTAGGGTGGTTCTGCTTCAGTGACCGTTCCCCCTATTATAGAAGCACTTAGTCTCAGGCTTGGGTTCAACTTTGGGTTTCTTCACTAGAGCAACAACTGATTTGTCGTTTCATGAAGTATCCCTTTCTTGCCCTTGCCCTTCTTGAAACTAGTGGTTTTACTAACCATCAACAATTGATGCTCCTATTTGATTTCTACTTTCGCGGTGTCGCGAATAGCTCAAGGATCATCATATCTATCCCTGATATGTTATAGTTCATCACGAAGCTCTAGTAGCTCGGTGGCAGTGACTTTGGAGAACCATCACCACCTCATCTGGAAGATCAACTCCCACTCGATTCAAGCGATTGTAGTACTCATACAATCTGAGCACATGCTCAACGATTGAGCTTCGTTGAAACTAGTGGTTTTACTAACCATCAACAATTGATGCTCCTATTTGATTTCTACTTTCGCGGTGTCGCGAATAGCTCAAGGATCATCATATCTATCCCTGATATGTTATAGTTCATCACGAAGCTCTAGTAGCTCGGTGGCAGTGACTTTGGAGAACCATCACCACCTCATCTGGAAGATCAACTCCCACTCGATTCAAGCGATTGTAGTACTCATACAATCTGAGCACATGCTCAACGATTGAGCTTTTCTCCTTAGTGTGCAGGCTTAAGAAACTTGTCAAAGGTCTCATACCTCTTGACGTGGGCACTAGCCTGAAATCCCAATTTCAGTCCTTGGAACATCTCATATGTTTTGCGATGTTTCAAAAACGTCTTTGGTGCCTCAATTCTAAACCATTTAGCATTACGCACTGAACTATCATGTAGTCATCGAAACGTGTATGTCAGATGTTCGCAACATCCACAACCGACGCTCGAGGTTCAGCTCGCTGAGCGGTGCATTAAGGACATAATCCTTCTGCGCAGCAATGAGGACAATCCTCTGTTTACGGACCCAGTCCGCATAACTGCTACTATCAACTTTCAACTAAATTTTCTCTAGGAACATATCTAAAACAGTAGAACTAAAGTGTAAGCTACGACATAATTTGCAAAGTCCTTTTGACTATGTTCATGATAATTAAGTTGATCTGATTATTTAATGAACTCCCACTTAGATAGACATCCCTCTAGTCATCTAAGTGATACATGATCCGAGTCAACTAGGCCGTGTCCAATCATCACGTGAGACGAACTAGTTATCATCGGTGAACATCTTCATGTTGATCGTATCTTCTATATGACTCATGTTCGACCTTTCGATCTTCCGCGTTCCGAGGCCATGTCTGTACATGCTAGGCTCGTCAAGTCAACCTAAGTGTATTGCGTGTGTAAATCTGGCTTACACTCTCGAACGTTAGAATCTATAACACCCGATCATCACGTGGTGCTTCGAAACAACGAACCTTCGCAACGGTGCACAGTTAGGGGGAACACTTTTCTTGAAATTATTGAGAGGGATCATCTTATTTTAGCTACCATCGTTCTAAGCAAATAAGATGTAAAACATGATAAACATCACATGCAATCAAATAGTGACATGATATGGCCAATATCATTTTGCTCCTTTTGATCTCCATCTTCGGCGCGCCATGATCATCATCGTCACCGGCATGACACCATGATCTCCATCATCATGTGTTTATTAAGTTGTCTCATCATCTATTACTTCTACTACTATGGCTAATGGTTTAGCAATAAAGTAAAGTAAATACATGACGTTTATGTTGACACGCAGATCATAAATAAATTAAGACAACTCCTATGGCTCCTGCCGGTTGTCATACTCATCGACATGCAAGTCGTGATTCCTTTACAAGAACATGATCAATCTCATACATCACATATATCATTCTTCACATCCTTTTGGCCATATCACATCACACGGCATATGCTGCAAAAACAAGTTAGACGTCCTCTAATTGTTGTTGCAAGTTTTTTTACGTGGCTGCTATAGGTTTCTAGCAAGAACGTTTCTTACCTACGCGAAAACCACAACGTGATATGCCAATTTCTATTTACCCTTCATAAGGACCCTTTTCATCGAATCCGATCCGACTAAAGTGGGAGAGACAAACACCCGCTAGCCACCTTATGCAACTAGTGCATGTCAGTCGGTGAAACGAGTCTCACGTAAGAGTACGTGTAAGGTCGGTCCGGGCCGCTTCATCCCACGATGCCTCCGAATCAAGATAAGACTAGTAACGGCAAGTAAATTGACAATATCGACGCCCACAACTGCTTTGTGTTCTACTTGTGCATAGAAACTACGCATAGACCTAGCTCATGATGCCACTGTTGGGGATCGTAGCAGAAATTCAAAATTTTCTATGCATCACCAAGATCAATCTATGGAGTAATCTAGCAACGAGGGGAAGGAGAGTGCATCTACATACCCTTGTAGATCGCTAAGCGGAAGTGTTCAAGTGAACGGGGTTGATGGAGTCATACTCGTCGTGATCCAAATCACCGATGATCCTAGTGCCGAACGGACGGCACCTCCGCGTTCAACACACGTACAGCCCGGTGACGTCTCCTACGCCTTGATCCAGCAAGGGGAGAAGGAGAGGTTGGGAAGACTCCATCCAGCAGCAGCACGACGGCGTGGTGGTGGTGGAGGAGCGCGGTACTCCAGCGAGGCTTCGCCAAGCACCGCAAGATACGAGGAGGAGAGGGGTAGGGCTGCGCCAAGAAGGAGATGTTCTCGTGTGTATGGCAGCCCAAAACCCCACTATATATAGGGGAAAGGGAGGGGCTGCGCCCCCACCTAGGTTTCCATCCCTAGGGGTGGCGGCCAACCCTAGATCCCATCTAGGGGGCGGCCAAGGGGGGAGAGAGGGGGGCACACCACTAGGTGGGCCTTAGGCCCATCTGAGCCTAGGGTTTCCCCCTTTTCCCTTCTCTCTTTGCCTTGGGCCCTGGTGGGGGGGGGGCGCACCAGCCCACCTGGGGCTGGTCCCCTCTCACACTTGGTCCACGCAGCCCTCTGGGGTAGGTAGCCCCACCTGGTGGACCCTCGGGATCCTCCCGGTGGTCCCGGTATGTTACCGATAGCACCCGAAACTTTTCCGGTGACCAAAATAGGACTTCCCATATATAAATCTTTACCTCCGGACTATTCCAAAACTCCTCGTGATGTCCGGGATCTCATCCGGGACTCCGAACAACATTCGGTAACCACGTATATCTATTCCCTATAACCCTAGCGTCATCGAACCTTAAGTGTGTAGACCCTACGGGTTCAGGAGTCATGCAGACATGGCCGAGACAACTCTCTGGTCAATAACCAATAGCGGGATCTGGATACCCATGTTGGCTCCCACATGTTCCACGATGATCTCATCGGATGAACCACGATGTCAAGGATTCAATCAATCCCGTATACAATTCCCTTTGTCCATCGGTATGATACTTGCCCGAGATTCGATCGTCGGTATCCCGATACCTTGTTCAATCTCGTTACCGGCAAGTCTCTTTACTCGTTACGTAACACATCATCCCGTGATCAACTCCTTGGTCACATTGTGCACATTATGATGATGTCCTACCGAGTGGGCCCAGAGACACCTCTCCATTTACACGGAGTGACAAATCCCAGTCTCAATTCGTGCCAACCCAACAGACACTTTCGGAGATACCTGTAGTGTACCTTTATAGCCACCCAGTTACGTTGTGACGTTTGGCACACCCAAAGCATTCCTACGGTATCCAGGAGTTGCACAATCTCATGGTCTAAGGAAATGATACTTGACATTAGAAAAGCTTTAGCATACGAACTACACAATCTTTGTGCTAGGCTTAGGATTGGGTCTTGTCCATCACATCATTCTCCTAATGATGTGATCCCGTTATCAACGACATCCAATGTCCATAGTCAGGAAACCGTAACCATCAATTGATCAACGAGCTAGTCAACTAGAGGCTTACTAGGGACATGTTGTTGTCTATGTATCCACACATGTATCTGAGTTTCCTATCAATACAATTCTAGCATGGGTAATAAACGATTATCATGAACAATGAAATATAATATAATAATAACCAATTTATTATTGCCTCTAGGGCATATTTCCAACAGCGGCTGCGGTGGTGGCGGTGGCTAAGCGGGGCGACAGAGTGCGGCATCGGCGGTGGCGGCTTGCAGGGGCGGCGACGGACTCCGGGGGTGGCTGTGGCTTGTTGCTGCTGCGACTTGAGAAGAGGGGGGGGGTCGGGCGGCTTA
>NC_057794.1:289738217-289816176 GCF_018294505.1 Triticum aestivum | reverse complement strand
ACGGCGGCGGTGGCCGTGTCGGCTCGGGACTCCGTCCCGAGCTCGGGGACAAGGCGGGGGCGGCGCGCCAGGCCGGCCGGTCCGCGGCCTGGCGAACTGGGCCGGCCTGGTTCGGTCAGTCCTAACTTTTTTTAAACAATTTTTCCAAAGACATGAAAAACATAATAAAAATATTTTTAAAAATCCTAGAAAAATTCCATAGTCCCTCCTAATTAAATGGGCTTAGGTAAACATTTTTCTAGGCCTAAATTACTAAAATAAAAATAAACTTTTTAGTACTAATAAAAATAAATAAGGTTGCAAATAAATCAAATAAAATATTTTTTATTCAAAATTAAATTTCCAATATTTATTTGCTGTTTTTGAAGAAGTCATATTATCTTCTCTCATTATTTTATTTATTTGAAATTATTGGAAATTATTTTGAATAAATCACTTTGATCCAATTTGCCAATTTTGAAATTTCAAAAATGGATTTTTGAGAAAACCTCCAACTCTCTCAATTGGACCTTGAGTTGCTTAAGGTTTCTAGGATCAACAATTCAAATAAAACAAATTCCAAAATGGACAAATGATGAATGCATATGAATGATCTAAATAACATCCAAATTGAAAATTGGGATGTTACAACTTCAATACCTCTTTTAGAAATTTTATGACCCAAGACAATGCCTTCATTAACCATAAAGTGGCACTTCTCCCAATTCAAGACAAGATTTGTTTCTTCACATCTCTGCAAAACTCGATCAAGATTTCTTAAACAATCATCAAAAGACTTTCCATGAACATAAAAGTCAGCCATGAAAACCTGAACAATCTTTTCACAAAAGTCAGAGAATATAGCAGTAATACATCTTTGAAAGGTAGTAGGTGCATTACATAAACCAAAAGGCATACTTCTATAAGCATAGGTTCCAAAAGGACAAGTAAAAGTGGTCTTTTCTTGATGAGGCTGAGAAACAGGTATTTGTGAAAAACTAGAATATCCATCAAGGAAGCAAATGCTTAGATAATCTTTCAAGCATTTTATCAATAAAATGCAAAGGGTAATGATCTTTTCTAGTTGCTTTGTTTAATTTTATAAAATCTATTACCATTCTATAGCCCGTAACAATTCTTTGTGGAATAAGTTCATTCCTGTCATTAGGAACAACAGTTATACCTCCTTTCTTAGGGACACAATGAACAGGACTTACCCATCTACTATCAGCTATGGGATATATTATACCTGCTTCTAGAAGTTTTAATATTTCCGTTCTTACCACTTCTTTCATCTTTGGATTTAACCGACGTTGGTGATCAACAACGGGTTTAGCATCAGGTTCCATATTAATTTTGTGTTGACATAGAGTGGTACTAATGCCCTTTAAATCATCAACAGAATATCCAATAGCAGCTTGGTGCTTCCTTAGAACTTTCAATAATCTTTCTTCTTCATGTTCTGAAAGGTTAGCACTAATAATAACAGGATATATCTTCTTTTCATCAAGATAAGCATATTTCAAAGTGTATAGCAATTGTTTTAATTCAAACACAGGATCACCTTTAGGTGGAGTGGGACCTCCTAGAGTTTCAATAGGCAAATTGTGTTTAAGCAAAGGATGTTGTTCAAACAAAATCTTATCTATTTCATTTCTTTCATGCATATGAAAATCATTTTCATGGTCTAGCAAATATTGTTCTAAAGGATCAGTAGGTGGTACAGCAATAGAAGCAAGACCAATTAATTCATCCTTACTAGGCAATTCTTTTTCATGAAGATTTCTACTAAACTTGGAAAAATTAAACTGGTGGGACTCATTAGCAAAACTAACACCAACAGTTTGTTTCTCACAGTCTATTCTAGCATTAACGATGTTCAAGAAAGGTCTACCAAAGATAATGGGACAAAAGTCATCTTGTGGGGAACCAAGAACAAGAAAATCAGTAGGGTATTTAATTTTCCCACACAAGACTTCATCACCTCTAACAATCCCAATCGGTGATATAGTTCCTCGATTAGCAAGTTTAATAGTAACATCTATTTCTTCTATCTCTGCGGGTGCTATGCCATTCATTATTTCTTGATATAAGGTATAAGGAATAGCACTCACACTAGCACCTATGTCACATAAACCATGATAACAATGATCTCCTATTTTAACTGAGATGGCGGGCATGCCAACAACAGGTCTATGTTTATGTTTTTTATCAGGTTTGGCAATTCTAGTAGCTTCTTCACAGAAGTAAATAACATGCCCATCCATATCTTCTTATAAGAGATCTTTAACCATAGCAATACTAGGTTCTACTTTAATTTTTTCATCAGGTTTAGGTGTTCTAACATAGCTTTTGTTAACCATAGTTGAAACTTTAACAGGGAAAGGTGGTTTCTCAATATAAGCAGAAGGAACAACTGGATCCACATTATAAAGTATAGTTTCTTCTTTAACTGGTACTGGTTCTTTAATTTCTTATTTAATAGGTGGGTGATAGTTAAACCACTTCTTTTTAGGTAGATCAACATGAGTAGCAAATGATTCACAAAAGGAAGCTACTATCTCAGAGTCAAGTCCATATTTAGTGCTAAACTTTTGAAAAGCATCGGTATCCATAAAAGATTTAACACAGTCATACTTAAGTTTAATACCTGGCTCTTTACCTTTGTCGAGTTCCCAATCTTTAGAGTTGCATTTAATTCTTTCCAAAAGATCCCACCGGAATTCAATAGTCTTCTTCATAAAAGAACCAGCACAAGAAGTGTCAAGCATGGTTTGATCATTACGAGAAAGACGAGCGTAGAAATTATGGATAATAATTTCTCTTGAGAGCTCATGATTGGGGCATGAATATAACATTTACTTAAGCCTAGTAAAATTTTGATATATCTAGATGACAGCGTATGTTTCCAATTGGTATTCCAATGAGCACGGACTGGTTTTCCAATATATATTTAGGAGGCAGGCAAGGAGAATGAAGATGATGTCATGTATTTTTGTGGTAGTGAGTAATGAGTAAATAGAAAGGAAAAGAGATAAGAAAGATTATCCTGTCTTCCCACAGTTTTGGTATGTATATAAAAGAACATTAGATGTATATGGAAAAGCCGAGGGACTGCCTTTTGTTGGAGAAGAAAAAAGATGACCACAACTTATGCTTTTGTGTTCATCTATGTTTCTCTCGTGTCCGCGCCCGTAGCGATGCATGGGAATTCTACTAGTATCTTTAGGACATGGCATTTTCTCAATTGCATCAACCTTAGCTTTGTCCACCTCAATACCTCTTTCAGAAATTTTATGGCCCAAAACAATACCTTCATTAACCATAAAGTGGCACTTCTCCCAATTCAAGACAAGATTTGTTTGCTCACATCTCTACAAAACTCGATCAAGATTGCTTAAACAATCATCAAAATACTTCCCATAAATAGAAAAGTCATCCATGAAAACCTCAACAATCTTTTCACAAAAGTCAGAGAATATAGCAGTCATACATCTTTGAAAGGTAGCAAGTGCATTGCATAAACCAAAGGGCATACGTCTATAAGCAAATGTTCTAAAAGGACAAGTAAAAGTGATCTTTTCTTGATTAGGTTGAGAAACATGTATTTGTGAAAAACCAGAATATCCATCAAGGAAGCAAAAATGTGTGTGCTTAGATAATCTTTCTAGCATTTGATCTATAAAAGGCAGAGGGTAATGATCTTTTCTAGTTTCTTTGTTTAATTTTGTAAAATCAATTACCATTCTATAGCCCGTAACAATTCTTTGTGGAATAAGTTCATTCTTATCATTAGGGACAACAGTAATACCTCCTTTCTTAGGGACACAATGAACAGGACTTACCCATCTACTATCAGCTATAGCATAGATTATACTTGCTTCCAGAAGTTTTAGTATTTCCGTTCTTACCATTTCTTTCATCTTCGGATTTAACCGACGTTGGTGATCAACAACAAGTTTAGCATCAGGTTCCATATTAATCTTGTGCTGACATAGAGTGGGATTGATGGCCTTATGATCATCAAGAGTATAACCAATAGCAGCTCAGTGCTTCCTTAGAACTTTCAATAATCTTTCTTCTTCATGTTCTGAAAGGTTAGCACTAATAATAATAGGATAAATCTTTTCCTCATCGAGATAAGCATATTTCAAAGTGTCAGGCAATTGTTTTAATTCAAACACATGATCACCTTTAGGTGGAGGATGACCTCCTAAAGTTTTAATAGGCAAATTGTGTTTAAGCAGAGGGCGTTGTTCAAAGAAAATCTTATCTATTTCGCTTCTTTCATGCATATGCATATCATTTTCATGGTCTAGCAAATATTGTTCTAAAGGATCAGTAGGAGGTACAACAATGGAAGCAAGGCCAATAATTTCATACTTACTAGGCAATTCTTTTTTATGAGGTTTTCTACTAAACTTGGAAAAAATAAATTCATGAGACTCATCACCAAAACTAACACCGACAGTTTGTTTCTCACAATCTATTTTAGCATTAACGGTGTTCAAGAAAGGTCTACCAAATATAATGGGACAAAAGTCGTCTTGTGGGGAACCAAGAACAAGAAACTAGTAGGGTATTTTATTTTCCTACACAAGACTTCAACATCTCTAACAATCCCAAGTGGTGTGATGGTGTCTCTATTAGCAAGTTTAATAGTAACATCTATGTCTTCTATTTCAATGGGTGCTATATCATTCATAATTTCTTGATATAAGGTAAAAGGAATAGCACTCACGCTAGCACCTATGTCACATAAACCATGATAACAGTGATCTCCTATCTTAACCGAGACAATGGGCATGCCAACAACAGGTCTATGTTTATCTTTTTCATCGGGTTTGGCAATTCTAGCAGCTTCATCACATAAGTAAATAACATGCCCATATATATTTTCAACCATGAGATCCTTAACCATAGCAAAACTAGGTTCTACCTTGATTCGTTCAGCTAGTTTAGGTGCTCTAATATTAATTTGTTGACCATAGTTGAAACTTTAGCATGTTCCTTTATCCTAATAGGTAAAGGTGGTTTTTAATATAAGTAGTAGGAACAACCGGATCAACATTATAGATAATAGTTTCATCTTTAGCTATTACTGGTTCTTTAATTTCTTCTTTAATAGGTGGGTGATATTTAAACCACTTCTCTTTATGGAGATAAAACATGAGTAGCAAAAGATTCACAAAAGGAGGATACCATCTTAGAGTCAAGTCCATATTTAGTCCTAAACTTTTGAAAGGCATCAGTATTCATAAAAGATTTAACACAATCAAACTTAAGCTTAATACCTGACTCTTTACCTTCGTGGAGTTCCCAATCTTTAGAGTAGCGTTTAATTCTTTACAAAAGATCCCACCAGAATTCAATAGTCTTCTTCATAAAGGAACCAACACAAGAAGTATCAAGCATGGATCGATCATCATGAGAAAGCCGAGCATAAAAATTTTGAATGATAATTTCCTTCGAGAGCTCATGATTGGGGAATGGATATAACATTGACTTAAGCCTCCCCCAAGCTAGAGTGATACTTTCTCCTTCACGAGTCCAAAAATTATATATATAATTCCAATCACGACGAACTAGATGCATAGGATATTTTTTTGGTGAAACTCCAATTTCAATCGATTCCAATTCCAAGATCCAATATCATCGCATAGCCTATACCATGCCAATGCTTTTCCCTTAAAGGACATGGCTAATCGATTAGGTTGACACTCTGCAGAGGTTTGCGCACTTCTCCCACAAGATTTGATCGCCTCCCTTGAAGTTCTCGCACTGCCTGGCATTTGAGAAAAGGATGACCGAGGCATAGTCTTTCGAAAGTATTCCCCCTTAACCCACGGATAGGCCAGTACACCTACTCATTCTACATCTGCTAGCCCATCCCGGAAGGGGTCACACTAACTACTCAACTAAGCCAGAGCCCATATTGGCTTGTGGCTGCACACGTAAGCTTCTAGACATGAGAATACGATTGATCTCTTTGAGCCTGAGCGGACGGTCCACTAGTGGTGCACCACCATGGATTTCCCATGCGTGCCCCATTGTACTTCGCCACCATTCCAACAAGTTTCCGCCCAGGTCGTTCATTAATTATCTTAGATCCTATTTACTACATTGTCACTCAAACTTTACAATGATCACTCCCCAATCCACGTCTACTTAGCGAAGCAACATAATGTAAAACGATGGCGATAATGTTATATGGTTCAGACCTACCTCAATGAACTACTGGGTGAAAAGCATAGGCATGCGGCATCAATTCCTACCATGCAGTCCTACGGCAAAGAACTAAGTGCATAATAAAAACATAGGTAATGAAACATGATCAAGATGCAACTTGCCTTGGTACTGCTGGTTGAATTCTAAAGACTGATAATATTCTGCTTCGCACTCCGGGCAATCTATCGCAAAGGAAGATAAACAAACATAAGCAAACATTTCAGAAAACCAAGAAGAACATGCGAAGCAAGAAGTCTCGGAAAAAACCAAATGAACCTACAACACACTAAGCTACCATAAAAATATTCTAAGTGCAAAACAACATGGGCCTATGGTTCAAAAAGTGATGTGAGCTATAGTGCATACTAATAAAAATATTAAAGGGAAGATTCTAGTGTGTGAAAATTATTGTGACAAATGTCCAGGTGATAGGGTTTGGCTACGGTGACAGAATGCAAAAAGAAACAACTTAATTGGAGCTTCAGTTTGGGAGATATGGCCATTTGAAGTTTGAATTCGAATCTGAATAAATTCAAATTTGAATCTCACAAAAGTTTGCAAAAAGGATACCACTAGAAATATCTAAACATGACGAAGAATTTGCCGTTGGTTTCATCGAGTTTGGATCTACAGTTAAAAAGTTGTGGCTACTCGAAGTTCAGGGACTGATCTGCTAATTACAGGGACTAAACAGAGAAGAAAACTATCGCAAACAAATCCCTGGCCACGTGGCGGATTGCGGGTGACTGAACAGCGTCCGCTGCGGAGGCTACACGGTGAACGGCGGCAAAATAAGAAAAACAACAGTGGCAGCTAACTAAAGAAATACCGACGTTCGGTTTAAATAAAACTGCATGGTCTAAGGGAACCGCGGTTAACTAACGAAAACCAACCGGTAGTTTTTAAAATAAAAACCACAGTTAACGCGTACCGGTTCAACTAAAAAAACAACAACTAATCTAATCTAATCTAAGCCGTTGATCTTCGATCTAACGAACAAGAGGAGGTGCGGCGACTTACAGCGGCTGGCGACGGCGGCGACGAGCAAAGGACGGCGGCGCGATGGAGGGGCAGCGGCTACGGCGGTCCTCGACGTCGGGGAAGAAGACAGGGAGGTGCGGCGCGGCTTGGGTGTCCGGATGGTGGCGTCGGGGCACCTCGAGGGCGTCGGGGGCATCGGGGTCAGCGAGGCAAAGACGGCGGGGCTCGGTGCTCCGGCGACTCCGGCGTCAACGGTGCGATGGTTCCGATGGTACCTAGGGGCAAAAATGTGTCAAACAGATGCATGTTGTCGCGGCGATCCAATTGACAAAGGAAGGAGAGCTAAGGGGTGCCACATACGATGAAATGGACGATGGAGTGGCGCGGCTCCGGCGAGATGCGAACGGTGACAGCGAGCGGTAGGGGCGGCGTGGGAAGAAGCGGGATGGCGAGATAGACAGAGGGGTGCCGGGGGCATTTATAGGCGAGGGGAGGGCGTGCGGGTGCCGCGGATAAGCATTATCCACGAGGGCCTCGCCCGACGGTTGCAGGAGCGCGGCGGCGAGCTCATCCGAGCGGGGCAAGCGGGAGGTTGGGGAAGATGAGGTGGAGCGGGGCCCACCAGTCAGTGGCGGCGGCGTGTAGCGAGCGAGAGAGGCTGCGGGTGGTCGACCGGGCAGGAGGCGTCGTGCGCTGGGGCACTGGCCTTGGGCCAAGTGGCCAGATGGGCCAGTCGGGGCCCTCCTGGGCCGAACCCAGTTTTGGTCCAGGCTGCGTGCATGTGTTTTAAAAAAACAAAGACTAAAGTGGCCCTAAATAAATTCAAACTAATTTACAAAAAAACCACAATAATTTCTAAAATAACTATACAATATTTAGAGACTAATGAACATTAACTTCAGCACAAAACATTTTGAAAATATTTTCCTAATGCAACTAATGCAATTTTTGCAAATAAAATAAATACCAATAAACTCCAAAACTTCAAACAATATTCAAAATAAAATTTCCCACTCTTTTATATTTTCAGGAAATCATCTTATCCCCTCTCATTTGTTTTTCTCGAGTGGAAAAATATTATTTGAATATTTTAAAAACTCCAAAATGCAAAGAAATATGATATGCGTTGAATGATTCTATTAACATCCAAATTTAATAAAAAAATGGGATGTTACAAACCTACCCCCCTTAAGATGAATCTCGTCCTCGAGATTCGAGTTGGCCAGCAAAAAGGTGCGGATGATCCTGTCTAAGATCTTCCTCTCGTTCCCAAGTGGCTTCCTCCTCGGTGTGGTGACTGCACTGAACCTTGCAGAACTTGATGATCTTGGTGCGAGTGATCCTCTCTGCAGTCTCAAGAATCTTAATAGGCTTCTCCTCATAAGTCAGATCATTCTCAACCTGAACTGCCTCCAGTGGCACTGTATCTCTCAAAGGAATGTCCACCATCTCTGCATGACACTTCTTTAGCTGGGAAACATGAAACACATCACGAACTCCTGACAAAGCCTCTGGTAATTCCAACTAGTATGCAACCTCTCCTCTATGTTCCGAAACTCTGTATGGTCCCACAAATCGTGGTGCTAAGTTTCCTTTGAATCCAAATCTCTTAATACCTCGAAGTGGAGACACTCGAAGATATGCTCTATCTCCCACTTCATAGATCACTTCATTGCGTTTAGCATCAGCATAACTTTTCTGCCTTGACTGAGCTATCTTAAGTCTGTCACGAATCAACTTGACCTTCTCCTCAGAATCTCTGATCAAATCAGGTCCAAACAATTTGTGATCTCCAACTCCATTCCACATCAAAGGAGTCCTGCATTTCCAGCCATACAATGCCTCGAAAGGGGCCATCTGCAAACTGGCTTGGTAGCTGTTGTTGTATGAGAACTTTGGGTAGGGTAAGTTATCATCCCAACTAGACCCATTGTCGGTGTCAAAACCGGTGGATCTCGGGTAGGGGGTCACGAACTATGCGTCTAAGGCGGATGGTAACAGGAGGCAGGGGACACGATGTTCACCCAGGTTCGGGCCCTCTTGATGGAGGTAATACCCTACGTCCTGCTTGATTGTTCTTGATGATATGAGTATTACAAGAGTTGATCTACCACGAGATCAAAGAGGCTAAACCCTAGAAGCTAGCCTATGGTATGATTGTATGTTGTCCTTCGGACTAAAACCCTCCGGTTTATATAGACACCAGAGGAGGCTAGGGTTACGTAAGGTCGGTTACAAAGGAGGAGATATACATATCCGTATTGCCTAGCTTGCCTTCCACGCCAAGTAAAGTCCCATACGGACACGGGACGAAGTCTTCAAACTTGTATCTTCATAGTCCAAAAGTCCGGCCAAAGGATATAGTCCGGCTGTCCGGAGACCCCCTAATCTAGGACTCCCTTAGTAGCCCTTGAACCAGGCTTCAATGACGATGAGTCCGGCGCGCAGTGTTGTCTTTGGCATTGCAAGGCGGGTTCCTCCTCCGAACACACCATGGAAGAGTTTGAATACAAGGATAGTGTCCGACCCTGCAAAATAAGTTCCACATACCACTGTAGAGAGAATAATATTTCCACAAATCTAATCTGCTGACACGTTGTGATAGCATGACATCATGCCATGGCCTGATTTTTATTCGAACCGTTTTTCTTAACCAGCTCCGCATATATCGCGAGGCGGTTTTCTTGACACCTCTTGTCAAAGCATAGATCATGTTCCCCTTATCACGGGATTCTCATCAATACGGACGTGGGTAACCCAACTGTGCCATCAATTACGGCGCCTGGGGAATAAGCGGTTTTGCTAGGCAAGTGGGGAGGCACATCGCCTCTTCCACCCTTATAAAAGGGACAAATATTTACTTTTTTCACCCACGCCTTCTTCCTCCTCGCTTACCCATTCCCGCACACTCGAGCTCTAGCGCCCAAGCTCGCGTTCTTCTTCTCGAACCACTCCAAGCATGTCTGGAGCAGGATGCAAGTGGATGGTCTCCTCCGTCATGGAAGAGAACATCAAAGAGTTACGGGAAGACGGATACCTGGCTGCGGATATCGCGCACCGGCTGCCGAATGCAGCGCAGATTGTCCCAACGCCCGAACCCCATGAGAGGGTAGTTTTTCTTACCCATTTCATCCGCGGACTGGGATTCCCTCTCCACCCGTGTCACAGCCCTAGAATTTGATTGCAATTAGTTTCATAAGCATCCATTCATCATGTCTATATTTGTCTGAAATTTGAAATGGGGATGACAAGCCCTAGCACTAAATGAAATGCAATTAGGATCAAAATAAAAATATTTTCAATGAACCCAGAATGCCCTTTAGAAAAGTTCATTATTTTTGGTAAAGGTGAAAACCTCTGCCAAAAATGATGCACATATTTTCAGGCCATTCTCGATTTTTGAATAACTCATATTGTATTTGAATTGGGGCATTTAAATACTATTAATATTTTTAAATGCTCCAATAATTCTGAAAATAGTTAAGGGCCTCTGTAATAATTCATTTAATGCCCACAATTATTTTCAGGATTTATTAAAATGATTTGGGTTATACACTAAATCAAAACAAAATAACATAAATAGAAAACAGAAACAAAAATAAGAGAGAGAGAGAGAAGGACTACCTGGCCACCTACCTATAGCAGCAGCCCACCTGGAGGCCCAGCCCACCAAGGGCAGCCATGTCTTCTTCCTCCTGCCAGGAGGAGAAGCAGTTTCGTGCGGCGTGCACAGCCACCCGTGGCCACCTCCTGCCTCCCTGCTGGCCTCCCCGGCGCCTCAGAGACACCACGCAGCACCCTGGCTCACTCCCTCACTCCCCCATTTCTCTGGTGCCTCTCTCCCCCTCTAGCCCCTGCTCCCTGTGACCACCCGAGAGCCCCACTGGCCACCACTGCCGCTCGCGTGGCCATCGCCATCCCCTTGTTGCACTACCATGCCCGGGAGCTCTGCGCCGACCTCGTATGCGTCCCCATCGTCGGCAGCAACCAGAGGAGCACAACATGGCCGCCATCGGCGCCGTCTTCGTCCTCTGCACCAACGGCCGTCCTCGTCGATTCGCAGCAACCCGACCGTCCCCGACCTCACCGACGACGCCATCGGATGCGCTGTGAGCTCCGCGGCATCTCCCCTCTCTCCATTTGCTCGCCCCCACGCCGTAGTGCCATTCCCCGCCGTCACCAAAGCTCACCGGCACTGCGTCCGTCATCACCGCCGGTAGCAGCCCCGCCTGGCTAACCTGAGCATGCAGGCGTGCTCAGGGAGCTCCCAGGAGCCCAACACGGCCATCAGCTTGCTCGCTAGCGCGCTGCAGTCCTCGCGCCCATGGAGCCGTAGCTCTGGCCACCGCCTCGCTCGCCGCCGACGCTGCTCCTGGCCACCCCACAGCCTCTCGTCTGGTCCTTTAGATGCGGACGAGCAAGAGCTCCTCCCCAGTGCCCTCAGCGCATCGTGCCACTGCCCCTAGCGCCACTCCAGTGAGCCACCGCCGCTCTGGTTCGTCGTCGTCGTCTAACCGTCGGCTGTTCTAACGTGGCACCATCACTAAACGCTAATGACGCCACAAATTAACCCACTAACCCACTTACATATGGGCCCCATGCCCTTAATTAACAATAGTTTAGTTTCTGATTAGTTCTAACCTAAACACAATGGACCCCACACGTCAGTTGACCGGCTGATGTCACCGTTGACCTGGCCCCACCTGTTTGTGAGACAAACTGGCACCGGGTCACTGACCAGCGGGCCCCGCTGGTCAGGTTTGACCTGGACCGACCAGTTGACTTGCTGATGTGGTGCTGATGTCACTCTGACGTCATAAATCTTTTTCTGGAATTAAAATAAATTAGAAATGATTTATAAATTTCAGAAAATACCCCAAACTTCAAAAATTCATAGTAATTCAACCGTAACTCCAAATCAAACAAATTATATATGAAAAATTATCAGAAAAATTCAAGGAATCCATCTGTACCATTTTCATGCATATTTGAGCAAGTTAAACTCACTGTTTAGGATGAAACATGATTAGGGCAAATTTCATAATAGGTTTGGAGTTGGAATTTGATGTAGTTTTGAATTCCACTTCAATTAAAATGACTTTCTGTTGCATTAGCCCAAACACCAGCATGTTGCCATGTCATGACCATACATCATATTGTTGCATTGCATTGATTGTGTTTCTTCCTTGTTTGCCAGTGTTCGTCCCCTCTCAGTAGACGTGGTTTCGACGATGTGATCGATGACACCGATGAAGAGCTATACTATCTTCAGAAGTGACAGGCAAGCAAAACCCCCTTGTTCATTCCGATACAATCCCACTCTCTCGCTCCTGCTCTCTTTTACTGCATTAGGACAACAGCGATTCAACTGTTACGTGTTGCGGTAGTTGAACCCCTTTCCTTTGCATGACCTGTCATTGCCACAGTAAATAGATGAAACCCACTAGCATGAGTAGGAGTTGTTTGAGCCCTGATGTGCCTACTCATTCATGCTTGTTGTCATGCCTGCTACTGCTTAGAGTTGAGTCAGGTCTGATTCATCGGGAATGAATTGGAACGTGGTGAACATGTCCTACCGTTGAGAGCTACGTGTGTGAACATGATTTGGTAAAGGTAGCGGTGAGAGGCCATGTAGGAGTACATGGTGGGTTGTCTCATTGCAGCCGTTCTCAAGAACTGAGTTATGTGTTTGTGATCCATGAACAGTTACTACCACACATTGGGTTCTGGTAACTCGGCCCCTCTCGGCTTATTAATCAACTTGATCTCTGTCCAGGAGTTGCAACTAGTTTCTGGTGTTTGTACATAGTGTTAGTAGTCTACCAAGTGGCACCCGGTACAGGTGGGCTTGGGACAGACTAGGCACAGTGGCACGGTGTACCAAGTGGCACCCGGATGGTGGGCTTGGGAACCCTGCACACATCATTTGGGGCCGTGAGCGACACCCCGGCCGGATCTCCTTGCGGATGGAACCCGAATAGGCGATAAACCTGGACTAGAGACTTGTTGGTTAGTCAGGTCGTGGCCGACTCCCTCGCCCGGCTTCCACTTGAAGGTTGCTGAGGTACATGACGTGTACAGGGCGATAAGTGGCGAGAGCGTGTGTGAAGAAGTACAACCCTGTAGGGTTATCATTATCTATTCGAATAGCCGGATTCCTCGGATATGGAAACTTGGACCCCTTGCATAGTTCATAGACAAGTGAAAGTGGATACTCTAAAATGCGCAAGATAAGCGTGAGTGCTATGGATGGTGTTCTCGTAGGAAGACGGGAGCGGATCCATAGTGGTGTATTGATATGGTGAATATGTGGATTCGTGTGCGCCACCTCAAAAGAGTTACTTGCAGTCGTAGTTCAGGATAGCCACTGAGTCAAAGCTGGTTTGCTACAGTTAAACTCCACCACCCCCTTTGTTGATACTGATGCATATGTAGCTAGTTCTGATGTAAGTCTTGGTGGGTACATTTGTACTCACGTTTGCTTATTTTATGTTTTGTAGAGAGACTTCAGTCTCGCTAGTAGTTCCACGTGGACTTCGATGTTTAGCTTGTTACCTCAGCTATGATCTAGTACCCTTGGGAGGGTCTTGTAGATAGTCAGGCTTCTGAGCCTTCTTCATTTGTAGTTGTCTGTACTCAGACAAGTTAAGCTTCCGCATGTGCTTGTTGCTTGTATGCTCTGTATGTTGGGTCATGAGACCCATGTTTGTAATATCTCGCTCCTCGGAGCCTAATGATTAATACTTTGAGTCGTAGAGTTATGTTGTGATGCCATGTTGTATTTACACATATCGAGCATATTGTGTGTGTGATTGAAATGCTTGGTATGTGTGGGATCCGACAATCTAGTTGTTTATCCTTGGCAGCCTCTCTTATGGGGAAATGTAGTCTTGTGCTTCCATGAGCCATAGTAGTCCGCTACAGCCCGGTTCACCAAAGTCCTGCTAGCCCAGCACTACTGCTCAAGACACTTGACTGGCCGGCATGTGTTCCACTTCGTTCCTGTGTCTGTCCCTTCGGGGAAATGTCACGCGGTGACATCCGGAGTCCTGCCTAGCCTGCTACAGCCCGGGTTACCGGAGTCCTGTTAGCCCAGTGCTACAGCCCAGATTCGCACGCTGCTGACCGACATGCTCGAAGTTGATTCATGTATGCCTGTCCCCATGGGTTAGTGCCGCTTTGGGTTCACGACTAGCCATGTCGGCCTGGGTTCTCTGTCATATGGATGCTAGCGACACTATCATATACGTGAGCCAAAAGGCGCAAACGGTCTCGGGCCATGGTAAGGCGACACCCGTGGGAATACCGTGCGTGAGGCCGCAAAGTGATATGAGGTGTTACCGGCTAGATCGATGTGACTTGGAATCGGGGTCCTGACAGCATTGGTATCAGAGCCTGACTGCCTGTAGGATTACCAAGCCAAACTGGTCGAAGTTGAGTCTAGAAATGCTTTAGTTATATGTAAGGGAATTGATTGTGGGAAGGGACGTAAGGCTCTTTTACTCCTTATACCTTATGCCCTTCTGATCCGAGCCATACTATATTTCCTACGGGGTTAAGAAACTAGGCTTTCTCTTCTTTCTATCAGGATCACATGTTACTAATCCGTAGACTTATAGGATTGATGGATTCAAGGCTTAGTTCAGTTCCTACTACTTCTGTGTGTTGACAGTTGCTCTCAGAACCTTGATATTGTGATGTTAAGTGGTCATGCCACTATTTTGCAGGATGTCTCAAATCATTTTGAGCATTTACAGCCGTTATGCTGTCCGAGTCATCCCAGGTTTCTAACTAGTCTGATGCATTTGCAAATCCCTTCTTTCCGTTCCCGATGTCCCTTTGGGCCAGTTTAACCACACGTCGATGAGTTGAGGTACTCTATTGCCTTGACATATATGTTGGAGCTATTATTATGTCCCTAGGTGCCTTAGGGAGTCACCTAGTAACCTAGCAATGTTTTGTATTCCCAGTGTGATGATTCTGGCCATCATTCTCGAAAGCATCCCGTGATGCCATTTAGTTAGTAGGCATTCTATTTCTGGGTTCTTGAACCCAAGATTCACTCTACTTAATTCGTGTAGATAGTGTTGCTCGTTCCTTTAGGATATTAGTAACCTTGCGACAGTCCTCGAGGTCCGTGGTACTTCCTTCTTCCAAATACCATGAACTGATTATGGCAGAAGTTCTTTTGAACCAAAAGATCACAACCAGAGTGCTCTTGATGAGTTCTCCATTTTACATTGTGAATCCGCCAGTTCTACCTTTCTGCATGGGTTATCCGGAAGAAATGTTGACCTTTGCTCGACATACTAATCTATGCATCCACAACTCAGAAAGATATATGTTCCTTTGAGTTGTTCATCCCTAGTTGTTTTCTGATCTTCATCTATCAATTGATAGTCAGGAGTATGTGTGCATTCGTGTTCATCGATGCCTAGTATTCTTGTGGTCCGTCAAGCCGTTCTATTTCAGAATGACTAGGAGAAACAAAACTCTAGTACCTCATCCATACCCAGGATTGGGTCAAAGTAGTTGTATTTCGCAGATCAAAATGCCAATCCAGCTTTTGCTCTGTTCTACCTTGGAGTGTTACCATCTTTATGACAGGAATGTCATGAGAATTGCACTGCCTCCTATGAACTCTTGACGCAGTGATACTTCTCTCCATCATTATTCATTCCTCGGTCCCGTGTTGTTGTAACCGAAATGCCGACGAGTGAACCATGATGTGTGAAATCAATACTCCTAGCAACTGTGTTGCTTGGTAGTTATGGACATTATTATCATTCTTAGCATGTTGGTTATCGAATCATCATCCTAAGATTGATCGTGCTACCTAGTCCATATTTCCGGGTGCACTCATCGACCAATGAGTTAGGATTGTGACAATCCCTCGCTCCTTGACCATATCATCTTGCCCTGAAAAGCAAGATTGTTCTCGAGCTTAATAACATATCGGTGGTTTGTGATTTTCCGAATATCTTCTCGGAATTATTACCAGGTTGTTCCCTGATCGCTATGTTGAGTTCATGATCATGTTGGTTTTTCTTTAAACCATCCATTCTCCAAGAATCTGTGTTGGATACCCCTGAGCTAGTTGGTTAAGCCAAACAACAACTTGGAGAGTTGGAAGATAAAAGCTTGCCTAACTTAGTTCGTTCCAAAGGGATACTCTTGTGCAGTGTGTGTTGAAGAAAGATGATATCTTCATCGATTGGTCCCTGTGATCAGTTGTTGGACCTATTGTCTTATTAATCCTTTGATTTGAGTGTGGGCGATGGTGAAGTCAAATCAGAACCAACGATGTTCGTAATGTTGTCTTACTCGTGGTTGATCCCTCGAGCATACACCATTACATCTTTTGGTCTGACCAATACTATCACATTGTTCACATAATGGTGGAAGTCCAGTGATATGGAAATTCCGATGAGTTGCTATTGAGCCCATTAGCAGCATTTTGTCTCCTCCCTGATTCGTGCTGAACATCCAGCTAGTGTTGGAAACTTGTGTAAGCATTTTCTTCGTGCCCCATTCATGAGGTATATGTTTGGATGAAAGTAGTGACTTCCTCTAGATTCACGTGCAATCGATGCAAGTTGCCACCGTGAATTCGAGGGAGCTTGTTTTTGCTTCCTTTGGAATCATCCCAAGTCAGTCATGCAATCGTGCGAAGTATTCTATGGTTTGGTAGATTAATTACCTCCACTCCATATGTGTTCCTAGCACACCAAGCCACTGATTGATTTGTTCAAGGAAAAGAAGTTCTTAAGTGCTAATCCTTAAGGACCCAAAGGTACATGCGCAGGACTTTGCTCTCCGCAATGATGGTTCCCAATTAGAACTCGGTAGTGTTTCGTTGTAAGACTACTATGTGGTCATGCTTGTCTTGGACAACATGTTCACATGTATGTAGCAGAACCAGCTCATATTTTGGAGCTTACTACCATAGTTCATTTCCCCGAGAATCTCGCAACGTCATATCGTCGAATTGTGTTGCAAACTTTCATTTTTCTTTCTAGACTTGATGAGTCTGGAATATCCTGACACCAACCAGATCTGAATCTCAGGCAGATATGATGGTTGGAACATTCCCAGCATTTGCATTTTGTTCCCAGCTTGCACCTCAGTAGTTGTTGTTCAGGATCATCTTCAAAAGTGGACTTACCATGGGTCCCATCCATTTCCGATGATAAGCAAAATCATCCATTGCGTTGTCTTCAACAAGGGAGTCCACATCATCCTTTCTAGTCCAAGTATGTCATTCTTTTGAACTCCTTCAAATGATCGATTGTGATTGCCTTAGGCTGGTATAAAGAGTTTCAATGATCTTGTATCAAAAGTAATTCTTTTTGCCACCTAAGGGAATAGTTCTACGACTCACCTCTTCTAGGGTGCCCATTATGGAATCATGGCAATTCAGTCCTTGCTACGTTGAAACGCATCCACCATTCTATTAAGCGTGGAGTTGTTTCCTACCAAATCGAACCTTCACCATCTGTGTCTTCCATCCCTCTTGATGTATGTTTGTGTCTAAACTCGAGAGAGTTACTGTGTCTCATCCCGTGAGTTGATCGTGAATTGCTCGATCTTCGAGAAGATCGTTTCCTGTAGAATCACTTTTTGTCATCATCATGTTGGATCAAGATCTATTGGAGCAATGAATCAACATCTTCGAGGAGGACAGTCGGATCATGAAGGTCGTGTTAGCTTTGTATCCCCTCTGTCTTCTTACCTCACGTCTTGAATCTCGGGACGAGATTCTTGTTTAGTGGGGGTGAGGGAGTCCTGGATTAGGGGGTGTTTGGATAGCCGGACTATACCTTCACTCAGACTCCTGGACTATGAAGATACAAGACTGAAGACTTCGTCCCGTGTCCGGAAGGGACTTTCCTTGGCGTGGAAGGCAAGCTTGGCGATACAGATATGTAGATCTCCTACCATTGTAACCGACTTTGTGTAACCCTAACCCTCTCCGGTGTCTATATAAACCGGAGGGTTTTAGTCCGTAGGACAACATACACAACAACAATCATACCATAGGCTAGCTTCTAGGGTTTAGCCTCTCCAATCTCGTGGTAGATCTACTCTTGTACTACCCATATCATCAATATTAATCAAGTAGGACATAGGGTTTTACCGCCATCGAGAGGGCCCGAACCTGGGTAAAACTTCGTGTCCCTTCCCTCCTGTTACCATCCGGCCTAGACGCACAGTTTGGGACCCCCTACCCGAGATCCGCCGGTTTTGACATCGACATTGGTGCTTTCATTGAGAGTTCCTCTGTGTCGTCGCCGTCAGGCTCGATGGCTCCTACGATCATCAATAGCGATGCAGTCCAGGGTGAGACCTTCCTCCCCGGACAGATCTCCGTCTTCGGTGGCTTCGCACTGCAGGCCAATTCACTTGGCCTTCTAGAGCAGATCGAAAGCTATGCCCCTGGCCGTCAGGTCAGATTTGGAAGCTTAAACTACACGGCTGACATCCGCGGGGACTTGATCTTCGACAGATTCGAGCCACTGCCGAGCGCACCGCACTGTCACGACGAGCATGATCTAGCTCTGCCGCCGTACAGTGCCCTAGAGGCCGCACCCGCATCGGCTTTGACCCTTAATTCCGAGCCAACTGCGCCGATCGAGGATGGGTGGTTGGATGCCGCCTCGGGGGCTGCGATCCCAACGGCGATCGAGCCAAACACCAGCCCCGTATTCTGCGAGACCCGTGACTCCAAGGAACCGGACTCCTCTCCGGACTCCGAAACCTCCGCGCCCCTGCCGATCGAATCCGATTGGGCGCCGATCATGGAGTTTACTGCCGCGGACATCTTTCAGCACTCGCCTTTCGGCGATATTCTGAAGACACTGAAGTCTCTCTCTTTATCAGGAGAGCCCTGGCCGGACTACGGTCAGCAAGGTTGGGATACGGACAATGAAGAAATTCAAAGCCCACCCACCACCCACTTGTAGCCACTGTCGATGATTTAACCGACATGCTCGACTTCGACTTCGAAGACATCGACGGTATGGACGTCGATGATGGAGACGATGAAGAACCAGCACCTATTGGGCCCTGGAAAGCCACCACATCATATGACATATACATGGTGGACACCCCAAAAGAAGGAGATGGCGATGGAACAATGGAGGATGACCCCTCCAAGAAATAGCCTAAGCGCCGGCATCAGCGACGCCGCTCAAAATCCCGCCAAAACAAATACGGTGATTCCAGCATGGGAGATAATAATACTTCGGAGAGTGCCGAAGAAAACCCCCTCCAGCAAGATTTAGCACAGGAGGATGGAGAAACCAGCCCTCATGAGAGAGCGGCAGACAGAGAGGTCGAGGACGATAATCATATGCCTCCCTCTGAAGACGAGGCAAGCCTCGACGACGATGAATTCGTCATGCCAGAGGATCCCGTCGAGCAAGAGCGTTTTCAACGCAGGCTTATGGCCACGGCAAGAAGCCTCAAGAAAAAACAGCAACAGCTTAGAGCTGATCAAGGTTTGCTAGTCGACAGATGGACTGAAGTCCTTGCGGCCGAAGAGCATAAACTCAAACACCCCTCCAAGAGCTACCCAAAGCACAGGTTGCTACCCCGATTAGAGGAGGAAGCACTTAAACCTACATCACTAGCACTCGATATGGCCGATCGGCCACCTCGTGGCCGTGACAGAGAGGCCTCTCGGCCCTCCACTCAAGTCGCACCCCGTACCAAGGCACGGGAAAATGCGCCAGACCCGCGAGATATGTTGGAGGACAAGGCAAGGCAAACAAGATCGATCTACGGATCGCGTGGGCGCCCCACGACTCGAGACGGTAACTTTCACTACGGCCACAAATTCAGTAGGGCCGAACATAGTAGACAAAGCTCATTGGAGTTACGTCGTAATATAGCCCAGTACAGAGGCGCCGCACACCCACTATGCTTCATAGACGAAATAATGGATCATCAAATCCCTGAGGGTTTCAAACCCGTAAACATTGAATCATATGATGGCACAACAGATCCTGCGGTATGGATCGAGGATTATCTCCTTCATATCCACATGGCCCGCGGCGATGATTTCCACGCCATCAAATACCTCCCACTCAAGCTTAAAGGACCAGCTCGGCATTGGCTTAACAGCTTGCCAACAGGATCAATAAGTTGTTGGGAGGAACTAGAAGCCGCATTCCTCGACAATTTCCAGGGCACTTATGTGCGACCCCCAAACGCCGATGACCTAAGTCACGTAATTCAGCAGCCAGAGGAATCGGCCAGGCAATTTTGGACACGGTTCCTAACAAAGAAAAATCAAATAGTCGACTGTCCGGACGTTGAGGCCCTAGCAGCCTTCAAGCACAATATCCGTGACGAGTGGCTTGCCCGACACCTTGGACAGGAAAAGCCGAAGTCTATGGCAGCACTCATGACACTCATGACATGCTTTTGCGCGGGAGAAGACAGCTGGCTTGCTCGTAGCAACAATATGACCAAGAACCCTGGTAATTCGGATACCAGGGACAGTAGTGGCAGGTCGCGTCGCAACAAGAAGAAGCGCCGCATTAACGGCAACAATGCTGAGGATACGGCAGTTAATGCCGGATTCAGAGGCTCTAAATCCGGTCAGCAGAAAAAGCCATTCAAAAGGAATCCTAGGGGGACGTCCAGTTTGGACCGAATACTCGACCGCTTGTGCCAGATACATGGCACCCCCGAAAAGCCGGCCAATCACACCAACAGGGATTGTTGGGTGTTCAAGCAGGAAGGCAAGTTAAATGCCGAAAACAAAGACAAGGGGCTGCATAGCGATGACGACGAAGAGCCCCGGCCGCCGAACAACAGTGGACAGAAGGGTTTTCCTCGACAAGTGCGGACGGTGAACATGATATACGCAACCCATGTCCCCAAGAGGGAGCGGAAGCGCGCGTTAAGGGACGTATACGCGGTAGAGCCAGTCGCCCCAAAGTTCAACCCATGGTCCTCCTGCCCGATCGCCTTTGATCGAAGGGACCACCCCACTAGCATCCGTCATGGCGGATTCGCCGCATTGTTTCTAGACCCAATTATTGACGGATTTCATCTCACTAGAGTCCTTATGGACGGCGGCAGCAGCCTGAACCTGCTTTACCAGGATACAGTGTGGAAAATGGGCATAGATCCCTCGAGGATTAACCCCGAACTTATAGCATTATATGCATCGCCTCTGAATCATGTCTTGGGTCAATAGTTGGGTTTGCCCGGCTCCTATGTTTTGGTGTCTTACGTTCCGCTATATGGCTAAGGTAGCACTAGGAGAACCACTGCGATTGTGCCCCAATTGAGCTGGGTCGAGCACCTCAGTGGAGAAAGCTAAAACTAACTGTCATGATGAAGCGAGAGCTGGTCGCTGTTCGAGAGGTTTTTCGAGTCCCCAACGACTTATGCCGCTTAGAGCAAGGAGCCGGCTCTGTCCGGCCAAGGCGTGGATAGCGCCCCGAACTCGGTCTTCCGAATACCAGGGGCTTCGCCGAAATTTAAAATTATAGAATTCTATGGCTAAGTGAGAGTGTTCACGCATTATAGTCTGATTGCCTTGTTCGTTGGGCTGAGCGCCTCCCTCGAAGGACCCAAACATGGGAAAAAGAGCGCTCAGGTTTATCCCCGAACACCCCAGCACTAGCGGCACGGGGGAAGAAGCCGACGACATGCCATCTCTCAGAATTGATAAACAACCGCACATAAGGTAATATTTTAAATTCCAATAGCATTGCTTAGCGCATATGAACAAGTTATCAGCGCACAGGACAAAACGAGCAAGTTTCACTCAAAAATTACATCCCTAGAACATTCATCCACCACAAGGCAGGCACCCTTCAGAACATCCTTATATTAATTCTCAGGCTTGCGATGCTCTTTCCCCGGCGGTGGCCCGTCCTTCACAAGCTTCTCAGCATCCAGCTTGCCCCAGTGCACCTTAGCACGGGCACCTTCAATGCAGATGGAGCGCTTGATGACTTCGAGCCTTGGACAGGCCTCCACCAGCCGCCGCACCAGCCCAAAATAGCTCCCAGGCAGAGCCTCTCCAGGCCACAGCCGAACTATGAGGCCCTTCATGGCCTGTTCGGCCGCCTTGTGGAGCTCGACCAGCTGCTTCAGCTGGTCGCTCAGGGGCATGGGGTGTCCGGCCTCAGCATACTGAGACCAGAACACCTTCTCTGTCGAGCTGCCCTCCTCGGCTCGATAGAATGCGGCGGCATCGGACACACTCCGGGGAAGATCTGCGAACGTTCCTGGAGAGCTCCGGATTCGGGTAAGTAACAAGTAACTCACGTTTATGTGTTTGCTTTGCATAAAGAATTCCTTACCCGCCGCTATCTTCTTCACCTCATCCAACTCCTGGCCTTGGCAGACTTGGCATTTTCAATAGCCACCGCAAGCTCGGACGCTCGCGTCTTTGAGTCAAGCTCCAAACTCTCATGTTTTTCCATGAGAGCCTGGAGCTCTTTCCGCACCTTGCCAACCTCGGCCTCATACTTCTCCCGCTCGGTGCGCTCCGTGGCCGCCCTCTTCTCGTCCTCGACCAGTGCTTGCTTAAGGGTCGCCACCTCAGACGTGGCCCCTATAATAGCCACGATGATCCTGTCATTTTTTGCAATTGCACTTTTTTATATATATTTAAAACAAGGTATTTCTTACCTTCCTTCTCCTCGAGCTGCTTCTTGGCACGCCCGAGCTCTTGCTCGGACTGCTCGAGGTTCTGCTTTAGCGTGTCCACTTCTGCAGTCAGTGCGGCGGACGCAAGCAGAGAATCCTGCATACACATATTGACTCCTTTTTGTTAGACTCCTGCAAATTTTATTTGATCCTCTATTCGGCTTTTCTTCCCGAACGCCAAATAGAGCATCAGGGGACTCTATGCGGTAATATTATTTACACATTCTTTACTTACCTCAAAGCCTGTTAAAAGGCTAGTACAAGCTTCAGTCAGTCCGCTCTTGGCGGACTGAACCTTCTGGACCACTGCACTCATAATGGTGCGATGCTCCTCGTTGATGGAGGCGCCTTGGAGCGCCTCCAACAGATTGTCCGGCGCCTCCGGTTGGACGGGGGTCACCGGCACGGTGGGCTTGCTCCTCTTGGAAGGAGGTCCCCCACCGGACTCTGGAACCTTTGAAGGTTCCAGAGCGGTGTCCGGCCTAGAGCCGGACTTGCAGCCCTGGGGGGTTTCATCCCCTTTACTCCTGGAGTCCGAGAGGTCGCCTTGCGGCGCCTCCAGGACCACCTCCTCCCGGCTTGGAACATGTTGGGACAACACTTCGGTGTCGTTCGTAGGGTGGGGGGAGGAAGCCGTCGGAAGCGAGTTCACATCCGACGAGTCCAGTGAGCCGCTCGACGACGAGTCCAGTGAGCCGCTCGACGACGCGTCGAGCCGGTCTTTGGGTGGGCTGCATAAACATATTCGACATAAGGGAAAGATGTGCAATAAACGAATACTATGAGTTACTCTGGTATCCGGATACTTATGATTTTGCCAGGGGCTTGGCCCTGAGCGGCCACTCTTCTCCGCCGTCGTCGGCGTCGGTGGAGTAGTCCGGGGGAAGGGTTCTCCCCTTCTTGGACCCTCCGGCCACCCCAGAGAGGGCGGCCTTCCTTTTCTTCTCTCCTCCCGCTGGAGGGGGAGAGGTCTCTTCTTCTTCCTCCTCGTCTTCACGGGAGGAATGCGCCTTGGAACCGTCGGATGATGGATCCGACACCTCCTGGCGCCGAGCACTCTTTCGAGTCCCCGTGGCCTTCTTCGTGGCCTTCTTCTTTGGCACCACATAGGGTGCCGGAACCAGCAGCTTCGCCAAACAAGCGTCCGCTGGGCCTTCGGGCAGAGGAGCCGGATAGTTGATCTGTCCGGACGTCTCCTACCAATCCTGTCAAAGGTAAGGGAGCTTAGATCCCGCATGGAGTCAAACTATGAAAAAATGATACCCTATAAAAGGAAAAAACATCTTACCGCATGAGCGTGACGCTGCGTACTGAATCTGCGATCCTCGGTAGCGGATGCGGGGGCCTCGGCGCCCTTGAAAATCACCTTCCAAGTATCTTCGTACGTCGTGTCGAAGAGCCTGCTCAGAGTTCGGTGCCGCGCTGGGTCGAACTCCCACAGGTTGAAAGCCCGTTGTTGACACGGGAGGATCAGGCGGATGAGCATAACCTGGACTATGTTGACAAGTTTGAGCTTCTTCTCCACCAGGGTTTGGACGCACGTTTGGAGTCCGGTCAGCTCTCCTTTTTTACCCCACGATAGGCCCGTCTTCTTCCAGGAGGTGGGCCGCGTAGGGGGTCCGGATCGAAACTCGGGGGCTGCGACCCATTCGGGGTCGCGTGGCTCGGTGATGTAAAACCACCTCGATTGCCACCCCTTCAGGGTCTCCACAAAGGAGCCCTCGAGCCATAAGACGTTGGGCATCTTGCCCACCATGGCGCCTCCGCACTCCGCCTGGTTGCCGCGCACCACCTTCGGCTTGACATTGAAAGTCTTAAGCCATAGGCTGAAATGGGGGCGGATGCGGAGGAAAGCCTCACACACGACGATAAACGCCGAGATGTTGAGGACAAAGTTCGGGGCCAGATCGTGGAAATCCAGGCCATAGTAGAACATGAGCCCCCGGACAAATGGGTGAAGAGGGAAGCCCAGTCCGCGGAGGAAATGAGGGAGGAACACCACCCTCTCATGGGGCCTAGGGGTGGGGATGAGCTGCCCCTTTTCGGGAAGCCGGTACGCGATGTCGTTAGACAAGTATCTAGCCTTCCTCAGTTTTTTGATGTGCCCCTCCGTGACGGAGGAGACCATCCACTTGCCTCCCGCTCCGGTCATGGCTGGAGAAGGTTGAGGTGGGGAGTGCGGACTTGGGCGCTGGAGCTCGAGTGCGCGAGAATGGATAAGTAAGGGAGGAAGAAGGCGTAGGTGAAAAGGTGGATCCTTATCCCCTTATATGGGTGGACGCAACTACGTGTCCCCACCAGCCTGGTAAAACTCGCTTGTCTCCAAGCGCCGTAATCAATGGCGCGGTTGGGTTACCCACGCCCGTATTGATGAGGATCCCGGAATAAGAGGACACGATCTCTGCTTTAACAAGACGTGCCAAGGAAACCGCCTTGCATGACGCGCTGAGGTGGGATAATGAAACGACTCGGATAAAGGCTTGGCCGTGGTGTGTCACACTACGGAATACGTCAGCAGATAAGATTTATGTAAATATTATTCTCTCTATGGCAATATGTGGAAACTTATTTTGCAGAGCCGGACACTATCTTTGTGTTCAAATCTTCTATAAAGTACTTGGAGGAGGAACCCGCCTTGCAATGCCGAAGACAATATGCGCGTCGGACTCGTCGTCACTGAAGCCTGGTTCAGGGGCTACTGAGGGAGTCCTGGATTAGGGGGTGTTCGGATAGCCGGACTATACCTTCAGTCGGACTCCTGGACTATGAAGATACAAGATTGAAGACTTCGTCCCGTGTCCGGAAGGGACTTTCCTTGGCGTGGAAGGCAAGCTTGGCAATACGGATATGTAGATCTCCTACCATTGTAACCGACTTTGTGTAACCCGAACCCTCTCCGGTGTCTATATAAACCGGAGGGGTTTAGTCCGTAGGACAACATATACAAAAACCGGAGGGGTTTAGTCCGTAGTCCATAGGCTAGCTTCTAGGGTTTAGCCTCTCTGATCTCATGGTAGATCTACTCTTGTACTACCCATATCATCAATATTAATCAAGCAGGACGTAGGGTTTTACCTCCATCGAGGGGGCCCGAACCTGGGTAAAACTTCGTGTCCCTTGCCTCCTGTTACCATCTGGCCTAGACGCATAGTTCGGGACCCCCTACCCGAGATTCGCTGGTTTTGACACCGACAGGGGGCGAGTTGTCACAGCCCTAGAATTTGATTGCAATTTGTTTCATAAGCATCCATGCATCATGTCTATATTTGTTTGAAATTTGAAATGGGGATGACAAGCCCTAGCACTAAATGAAATGCAATTAGGATCAAAATAAAAATATTTTCAATGAACCCAGAATGCCCTTTAGAAAAGTTCATTATTTTTTATAAAGGTGAAAACCTCTGCCAAAAATGATGCACATATTTTTACGCCATTCTGGATTTTTGAATAACTCATATTGTATTTGAATTGGGGCATTTAAATACTATTAATATTTTTAAATGCTCCAATAATTCTGAAAATAGTTAAGGGCCTCTGTAATAATTCATTTAATGCCCACAATTATTTTTAGGATTTATTAAAATGATTTGGGTTATAAACTAAATCAAAACAAAATAACATAAATAGAAAACAGAAACAAAAATAAAAGAGAGAGAGAGAGAGAAGGACTACCTGGCCACCTACCTGTAGCAGCAGCCCACTTGGAGGCCCAGCCCACCAAGGGCAGCGATGTCTTCTTCCTCCTGCCAGGAGGAGAAGCAGCTGCGTGCGGCGCGCACAGCCACCCGTGGCCACCTCCTGCCTCCCTTCTGGCCTCCCCGGCGCGTCAGAGATGCCACGCAGCACCCTGGCTCACTCCCTCACTCCCCCATCTCTCTAGTGCCTCTCTCCCCCTCCAGCCCCTGCTCCCCGCGACCACCCGAGAGCCCTGCCGGCCACCGCTGCCGCTTGCGTGGCCATCGCCATCCCCTTGTCGTGCTACCATGCCCGGGAGCTCTGTGCCGACCTCATACGTGTCCCCATCGTCGACAGCAACCAGAGGAGCACAACATGGCCGCCATCGGCGCCATCTTCGTCCTCTGCACCAACAGCCATCCTCGTCGATTCGCAGCAACCCGACCGTCCCCGACCTCACCGACGACGCCATCGGATGCGCTGTGAGCTCCGCCGCATCTCCCCTCTCTCCATTTGCTCGCCCCCATGCCGTAGTGCCATTCCCCACCGTCACCAAAGCTCGCCGGCGCTGCGTCCATCATCACCGCCGGTAGCAGCCCCGCCTGGCTAACCTGAGCACGCAGGCATGCTCAGGGAGCTCCCAGGAGCCCAACGCGGCCATCAGCTCGCTCGCTAATGCGCTGCAGTCCTCGCGCCCGTGGAGCCGTAGCTCCGGCCACCGCCTCGCTCGCCGTCGACGCTGCTCCTGGCCACCCCGCAGCCTCTCGTCCGGTCCTTTAGATGCGGACGAGCAAGAGCTCCTCCCCAGTGCCCTCAGCGCACCGCGCCGCTGCCCCTAGCGCCACTCCGGCGAGCCACCGCCGCTCTGGTTCGTCACTGTCGTCTAACCGTCGGCGGTTCTGACATGGCACCATCACTAAACGCTAATGACGCCGCAAATTAACCCACTGACCCACTTACATATGGGCCCCACACCCTTAATTAACAATAGTTTAGTTTCTGATTAGTTCTAACCTAAACACAATGGACCCCACATGTCAGTTGACCGGCTGACATCACCATTGACCTGGCCCCACCTGTCTGCGAGACAAACTGGCACCGGGTCACTGACCAGCGGGCCCCGCTGGTCAGGTTTGACCTGGACCGACCAGTTGACTTGCTGATGTGGTGCTGATGTCACTCTGACGTCACAAATCTTTTCTGGAATTAAAATAAATCAGAAATGATTTATAAATTTCAGAAAATACCCCAAACTTCAAAAATTCATAGTAATTCAACCGTAACTCCAAATCAAACAAATTATATATGAAAAATTATCAGAAAAATTCAAGGAATCCATCTATACCATTTTCATGCATATTTGAGCAAGTTAACCTCACTGTTTAGGATGAAACATGATTAGGGAAAATTTCATAATAGGTTTGGAGTTGGAATTTGATGTAGTTTTGAATTCCACTTCAATTAAAATGATTTTCTGTTGCATTAGCCCAAACACCAGCATGTTACCATGTCATGATCATACATCATATTGTTGCATTGACTTGATTGTGTTTCCTCCTTGTTTGCCGGTGTTTGTCCCCTCTTAGTAGACGTGGTTTCGACGATGTGATCGATGACACCGATGAAGAGCTATACTATCTTCAGAAGTGACAGGCAAGCAAAACCCCCTTGTTCATTCCGATACGATCCCACTCTCTCGCTCCTGCTCTCTTTTACTGCATTAGGACAACAGCGATTCAACTATTACGTGTTGCGGTAGTTGAACCCCTTTCCTTTGCATGACCTGTCATTGCCACAGTAAATAGATGAAACCCACTAGCATGAGTAGGAGTTGTTTGAACCCTGATGTGCCTACTCATTCATGCTTGTTGTCATGCCTGCTACTGCTTAGAGTTGACTCAGGTCTGATTCATCGGGAATGAATTGGAACGTGGTGAACATGTCCTACCGTTGAGAGCTACGTGTGTGAACATGATTTGGTAAAGGTAGAGGTGAGAGGCCATGTAGGAGTACATGGTGGGTTGTCTCATTGCAGCCGTTCTCAAGAACTTAGTTCGGTGTTTGTGATCCATGAACAGTTACTACCACACATTGGGTTCTGGTAACTCGGCCCCTCTCGGCTTATTAATCAACTTGATCTCTGTCCAGGAGTTGCAACTAGTTTCTGGTGTTTGTACATAGTGTTAGTAGTCTACCAAGTGGCACCCGGTACAGGTGGGCTTGGGACAGACTAGGCACAGTGGCACGGTGTACCAAGTGGCACCCGGATGGTGGGCTTGGGAACCCTGCACACATCATTTGGGGCCGTGAGCGACACCCCGGCCGGATCTCCTTGCGGATGGAACCCGAATAGGCGATAAACCTGGACTAGAGACTTGTTGGTTAGTCAGGTCGTGGCCGACTCCCTCGCCCGGCTTCCACTTGAAGGTTGCTGAGGTACATGACGTGTACAGGGCGATAAGTGGCGAGAGCGTGTGTGAAGAAGTACAACCCTGTAGGGTTATCATTATCTATTCGAATAGCCGGATTCCTCGGATATGGAAACTTGGACCCCTTGCATAGTTCATAGACAAGTGAAAGTGGATACTCTAAAATGCGCAAGATAAGCGTGAGTGCTATGGATGGTGTTCTCGTAGGAAGACGGGAGCGGATCCATAGTGGTGTATTGATATGGTGAATATGTGGATTCGTGTGCGCCACCTCAAAAGAGTTACTTGCAGTCGTAGTTCAGGATAGCCACCGAGTCAAAGCTGGTTTGCTACAGTTAAACTCCACCACCCCCTTTGTTGATACTGATGCATATGTAGCTAGTTCTGATGTAAGTCTTGCTGGGTACATTTGTACTCACGTTTTCTTACTTTATGTTTTGCAGAGAGACTTCAGTCTCGCTAGTAGTTCCACGTGGACTTTGATGTTTAGCTTGTTACCTCAGCTATGATCTAGTACCCTTGGGAGGGTCTTGTAGATAGTCAGGCTTCTGAGCCTTCTTCATTTGTAGTTGTCTGTACTCAGACAAGTTAAGCTTCCGCATGTGCTTGTTGCTTGTATGCTCTGTATGTTGGGTCATGAGACCCATGTTTGTAATATCTCGCTCCTCGGAGCATAATGATTAATACTTTGAGTCGTAGAGTTATCTTGTGATGCCATGTTGTATTTACACATATCGAGCATATTGTGTGTGTGATTGAAATGCTTGGTATGTGTGGGATCCGACAATCTAGTTGTTTATCCTTGGTAGCCTCTCTTATGGGGAAATGTAATCTTGTGCTTCCATGAGCCATAGTAGTCCGCTACAGCCCGGTTCACCGGAGTCCTGCTAGCCCAGCACTACTGCTCAAGACACTTGACTGGCGGCATGTGTTTCACTTCGTTCCTGTGTCTGTCCCTTCGGGGAAATGTCACGCGGTGACATCCGGAGTCCTGCCTAGCCTGCTACAGCCCGGGTTACCGGAGTCCTGTTAGCCCAGTGCTACAGCCCGGATTCGCACGCTGCTGACCGACATGCTCGAAGTTGATTCATGTATGCCTGTCCCCATGGGTTAGTGCCGCTTTGGGTTCACGACTAGCCATGTCGGCCTGGGTTCTCTGTCATATGGATGCTAGCGACACTATCATATACGTGAGCCAAAAGGCGCAAACGGTCTCGGGCCATGGTAAGGTGACACCCGTGGGAATACCGTGCGTGAGGCCGCAAAGTGATATGAGGTGTTACCGGCTAGATCGATGTGACTTGGAATCGGGGTCCTAACAGCATTGGTATCAGAGCCTGACTGCCTGTAGGATTACCAAGCCAAACTGGTCGAAGTTGAGTCTAGAAATGCTTTAGTTATATGTAAGGGAATTGATTGTGGGAAGGGACGTAAGGCTCTTTTACTCCTTATACCTTATGCCCTTCTGATCCGAGTCATACTATATTTCCTACGGGGTTAAGAAACTAGGCTTTCTCTTCTTTCTATCAGGATCACATGTTACTAATCCGTAGACTTATAGGATTGATGGATTCAAGGCTTAGTTTAGTTCCTACTACTTCTGCGTGTTGACAGTTGATCTCAGAACCTTGATATTGTGATGTTAAGTGGTCATGCCACTATTTTGCAGGATGTCTCAAATCATTTTGAGCATTTACAGCCGTTATGCTGTCCGAGTCATCCCAGGTTTCTAACTAGTCTGATGCATTTGCAAATCCCTTCTTTCCGTTCCCGATGTCCCTTTGGGCCAGTTTAACGACACGTCGATGAGTTGAGGTACTCTATTGCCTTGACATATATGTTGGAGCTATTATTATGTCCCTAGGTGTCTTAGGGAGTCACCTAGAAACCTAGCAATGTTTTGTATTCCCAGTGTGATGATTCTGGCCATCATTCTCGAAAGCATCCCGTGATGCCATTTAGTTAGTAGGCATTCTATTTCTGGGTTCTTGAACCCAAGATTCACTCTACTTAATTCGTGTAGATAGTGTTGCTCGTTCCTTTAGGATATTAGTAACCTTGCGACAGTCCTCGAGGTCCGTGGTACTTCCTTCTTCCAAATACCATGAACTGATTATGGCAGAAGTTCTTTTGAACCAAAAGATCACAACCAGAGTGCTCTTGATGAGTTCTCCATTTTACATTGTGAATCCGCCAGTTCTACCTTTCTGCATGGGTTAACCGGAAGAAATGTTGACCTTTGCTCGACATACTAATCTATGCATCCACAACTCAGAAAGATATATGTTCCTTTGAGTTGTTCATCACTAGTTGTTTTCTGATCTTCATCTATCAATTGATAGTCAGGAGTATGTGTGCATTCGTGTTCATCGATGCCTAGTATTCTTGTGGTCCGTCAAGCCGTTCTATTTCAGAATGACTAGGAGAAACAAAACTCTAGTACCTCATCCATACCCAGGATTGGGTCAAAGTAGTTGTATTTCGCAGATCAAAATGCCAATCCAGCTTTTGCTCTGTTCTACCTTGGAGTGTTACCATCTTTATGACAGGAATGTCATGAGAATTGCACTGCCTCCTATGAACTCTTGACGCAGTGATACTTCTCTCCATCATTATTCATTCCTCGGTCCCGTGTTGTTGTAACCGAAATGCCGACGAGTGAACCATGATGTGTGAAATCAATACTCCTAGCAACTGTGTTGCTTGGTAGTTATGGACATTATTATCATTCTTAGCATGTTGGTTATCGAATCATCATCCTAAGATTGATCGTGCTACCTAGTCCATATTTCCGGGTGCACTCATCGACCAATGAGTTAGGATTGTGACAATCCCTCGCTCCTTGACCATATCATCTTGCCCTGAAAAGCAAGATTGTTCTCGAGCTTAATAACATATCGGTGGTTTGTGATTTTCCGAATATCTTCTCGGAAGTATTACCAGGTTGTTCCCTGATCGCTATGTTGAGTTCATGATCATGTTGGTTTTTCTTTAAACCATCCATTCTCCAAGAATCTGTGTTGGATACCCCTGAGCTAGTTGGTTAAGCCAAACAACAACTTGGAGAGTTGGAAGATAAAAGCTTGCCTAACTTAGTTCGTTCCAAAGGGATACTCTTGTGCAGTGTGTGTTGAAGAAAGATGATATCTTCATCGATTGGTCCCTGTGATCAGTTGTTGGACCTATTGTCTTATTAATCCTTTGATTTGAGTGTGGGCGATGGTGAAGTCAAATCAGAACCAACGATGTTCGTAATGTTGTCTTACTCGTGGTTGATCCCTCGAGCATACACCATTACATCTTTTGGTCTGACCAATACTATCACATTGTTCACATAATGGTGGAAGTCCAGTGATATGGAAATTCCGATGAGTTGCTATTGAGCCCATTAGCAGCATTTTGTCTCCTCCCTGATTCGTGCTGAACATCCAGCTAGTGTTGGAAACTTGTGTAAGCATTTTCTTCGTGCCCCGTTCATGAGGTATATGTTTGGATGAAAGTAGTGACTTCCTCTAGATTCACGTGCAATCGATGCAAGTTGCCACCGTGAATTCGAGGGAGCTTGTTTTTGCTTCCTTTGGAATCATCCCAAGTCAGTCATGCAATCGTGTGAAGTATTCTATGGTTTGGTAGATTAATTACCTCCACTCCATATGTGTTCCTAGCACACCAAGCCACTGATTGATTTGTTCAAGGAAAAGAAGTTCTTAAGTGCTAATCCTTAAGGACCCAAAGGTACATGCGCAGGACTTTGCTCTCCGCAATGATGGTTCCCAATTAGAACTCGGTAGTGTTTCGTTGTAAGACTACTATGTGGTCATGCTTGTCTTGGACAACATGTTCACATGTATGTAGCAGAACCAGCTCATATTTTGGAGCTTACTACCATAGTTCATTTCCCCGAGAATCTCGCAACGTCATATCGTCGAATTGTGTTGCAAACTTTCATTTTTCTTTCTAGACTTGATGAGTCTGGAATATCCTGACACCAACCAGATCTGAATCTCAGGCAGATATGATGGTTGGAACATTCCCAGCATTTGCATTTTGTTCCCAGCTTGCACCTCAGTAGTTGTTGTTCAGGATCATCTTCAAAAGTGGACTTACCATGGGTCCCATCCATTTCCGATGATAAGCAAAATCATCCATTGCGTTGTCTTCAACAAGGGAGTCCACATCATCCTTTCTAGTCCAAGTATGTCATTCTTTTGAACTCCTTCAAATGATCGATTGTGATTGCCTTAGGCTGGTATAAAGAGTTTCAATGATCTTGTATCAAAAGTAATTCTTTTTGCCACCTAAGGGAATAGTTCTACGACTCACCTCTTCTAGGGTGCCCATTATGGAATCAAGGCAATTCAGTCCTTGCTACGTTGAAACGCATCCACCATTCTATTAAGCGTGGAGTTGTTTCCTACCAAATCGAACCTTCGCCATCTGTGTCTTCCATCCCTCTTGATGTATGTTTGTGTCTAAACTCGAGAGAGTTACTGTGTCTCATCCCGTGAGTTGATCGTGAATTGCTCGATCTTCGAGAAGATCGTTTCCTGTAGAATCTCTTTTTGTCATCATCGTGTTGGATCAAGATCTATTGGAGCAATGAATCAACATCTTCGAGGAGGACAGTCGGATCATGAAGGTCGTGTTAGCTTTGTATCCCCTCTGTCTTCTTACCTCACGTCTTGAATCTCGGGACGAGATTCTTGTTTAGTGGGGGTGAGGGAGTCCTGGATTAGGGGGTGTTTGGATAGCCGGACTATACCTTCAGTCAGACTCCTGGACTATGAAGATACAAGACTGAAGACTTCGTCCCGTGTCCGGAAGGGACTTTCCTTGGCGTGGAAGGCAAGCTTGGCGATACAGATATGTAGATCTCCTACCATTGTAACCGACTTTGTGTAACCCTAACCCTCTCCGGTGTCTATATAAACCGGAGGGTTTTAGTCCGTAGGACAACATACACAACAACAATCATACCATAGGCTAGCTTCTAGGGTTTAGCCTCTCCAATCTCGTGGTAGATCTACTCTTGTACTACCCATATCATCAATATTAATCAAGTAGGACATAGGGTTTTACCTCCATCGAGAGGGCCCGAACCTGGGTAAAACTTCGTGTCCCTTTCCTCCTGTTACCATCGGGCCTAGACGCACAGTTTGGGACCCCCTACCCGAGATCCGCCGGTTTTGACATCGACATTGGTGCTTTCATTGAGAGTTCCTCTGTGTCGTCGCCGTCAGGCTCGATGGCTCCTACGATCATCAATAGCGATGCAGTCCAGGGTGAGAACTTCCTCCCCGGACAGATCTCCGTCTTCGGTGGCTTCGCACTGCAGGCCAATTCACTTGGCCTTCTAGAGCAGATCGAAAGCTATGCCCCTGGCCGTCAGGTCAGATTTGGAAGCTTAAACTACACGGCTGACATCCGCGAGGACTTGATCTTCGACAGATTCGAGCCACTGCCGAGCGCACCGCACTGTCACGACGAGCATGATCTAGCTCTGCCGCCGAACAGTGCCCTGGAGGCCGCACCCGCATCGGCTTTGACCCTTAATTCCGAGCCAACTGCGCCGATGGAGGATGGGTGGTTGGACGCCGCCTCGGGGGCTGCGATCCCAACGGCGATCGAGCCAAACACCAGCCCCGTATTCTGCGAGACCCGTGACTCCAAGGAGCCGGACTCCTCTCCGGACTCCGAAACCTCCGCGCCCCTGCCGATCGAATCCGATTGGGCGCCGATCATGGAGTTTACTGCCGCGGACATCTTTCAGCACTCGCCTTTCGGCGATATTCTGAAGACACTGAAGTCTCTCTCTTTATCAGGAGAGCCCTGGCCGGACTACGGTCAGCAAGGTTGGGATACGGACAATGAAGAAATTCACAGCCCACCCACCACCCACTTGTAGCCAATGTCGATGATTTAACCGACATGCTCGACTTCGACTTCGAAGACATCGACGGTATGGACGTCGATGATGGAGACGATGAAGAACCAGCGCCTATTGGCCCCTGGAAAGCCACCTCATCATATGACATATACATGGTGGACACCCCAAAAGAAGGAGATGGCGATGGAACAACGGAGGATGACCCCTCCAAGAAATAGCCTAAGCGCCGGCATCAGCGACGCCGCTCAAAATCCCGCCAAAACAAATACGGTGATTCCAGCATGGGAGATAATAATACTCCGGAGTGTGTCGAAGAAAACCCCCTCCAGCAAGATTTAGCACAGGAGGATGGAGAAACCAGCCCTCATGAGAGAGCGGCAGACAGAGAGGTCGAGGACGATAATCATATGCCTCCCTCTGAAGACGAGGCAAGCCTCGACGATGAAGAATTCGTCGTGCCAGAGGATCCCGTCGAGCAAGAGCGTTTTCAATGCAGGCTTATGGCCACGGCAAGAAGCCTCAAGAAAAAACAGCAACAGCTTAGAGCCGATCAAGGTTTGCTAGTCGACAGATGGACTGAAGTCCTTGCGGCCGAAGAGCATAAACTCAAACACCCCTCCAAGAGCTACCCAAAGCGCAGGTTGCTACCCCGATTAGAGGAGGAAGCACTTAAACCTACATCACTAGCACTCGATACGGCCGATCGGCCACCTCGTGGCCATGACAGAGAGGCCTCTCGGCCCTCCACTCAAGCCACACCCCGTACCAAGGCACGGGAAAATGCGCCAGACCTGCGAGATATGTTGGAGGACAAGGCAAGGCAAACAAGATCGATCTACGGATCGCGTGGGCGCCCCACGACTCGAAATGGTAACCGTCACTACGGCCACAAATTCGATAGGGCCGAACATAGTAGACAAAGCTCATTGGAGCTACGTCGTAATATAGCCCAGTACAGAGGCGCCGCACACCCACTATGCTTCATAGACGAAATAATGGATCATCAAATCCCTGAGGGTTTCAAACCCGTAAACATTGAATCATATGATGGCACAACAGATCCTGTGGTATGGATCGAGGATTATCTCCTTCATATCCACATGGACCGCGGCGATGATTTCCACGCCATCAAATACCTCCCACTCAAGCTTAAAGGACCAGCTCGGCATTGGCTTAACAGCTTGCCAACAGGATCAATAAGTTGTTGGGAGGACCTGGAAGCCGCATTCCTCGACAATTTCCAGGGCACTTATGTGCGACCCCCAAACGCCGATGACCTAAGTCACGTAATTCAGCAGCCAGAGGAATCGGCCAGGCAATTTTGGACGCGGTTCCTAACAAAGAAAAATCAAATAGTCGACTGTCCGGACGTTGAGGCCCTAGCAGCCTTCAAGCACAATATCTGTGACGAGTGGCTTGCCCGGCACCTTGGACAGGAAAAGCCGAAGTCTATGGCAGCACTCATGACACTCATGACATGCTTTTGCACGAGAGAAGACAGCTGGCTTGCTCGTAGCAACAATATGACCAAGAACCCTGGTAATTCGGATACCAGGGACAGTAGTGGCAGGTCGCGTCGCAACAAGAAGAAGCGCCGCATTAACGGCAACAATGCTGAGGATACGGCAGTTAATGCCGGATTCAGAGGCTCTAAATCCGGTCAGCAGAAAAAGCCATTCAAAAGGAATCCTAGGGGGACGTCCAGTTTGGACCGAATACTCGACCGCTTGTGCCAGATACATGGCACCCCCGAAAAGCCGGCCAATCACACCAACAGGGATTGTTGGGTGTTCAAGCAGGGAGCGGAAGCGCGCGTTAAGGGACGTATACGCGGTAGAGCCAGTCGCCCCAAAGTTCAACCCATGGTCCTCCTGCCCGATCGCCTTTGATCGAAGGGACCACCCCACTAGCATCCGTCATGGCGGATTCGCCGCATTGTTTCTAGACCCAATTATTGACGGATTTCATCTCACTAGAGTCCTTATGGATGGCGGCAGCAGCCTGAACCTGCTTTACCAGGATACAGTGTGGAAAATGGGCATAGATCCCTCGAGGATTAAGCCCACCAAAACGACCTTTAAAGACGTAATACCAGGTGTAGAGGCCAACTATACAGGCTCAGTCACACTTGAAGTGGTCTTCGGATCTCCGGATAATTTCTAAAGCGAGGACTTAATCTTCGACATAGTCCCATTCTGCAGTGGCTATCACGCACTGCTCGGGCGAACCGCATTCGGCAAGTTCAATGCGGTACCGCACTACGCATACCTTAAGCTCAAGATGCCAGGCCCTCGAGGGGTAATTACGGTCAATGGAAACACTGAACGCTCCCTCCGAACGGAGGAGCACATGGCGGCCCTTGCAGCGGAGGTACAAAGCAGCCTCTCCAGGCAGTTCTCCAGTCCAGCCACTAAACGACTGGACACCGTCAAGTGCGCCCAGAGTAACCTACAACAAGACCGCCTGGCATGATCCGAGTAGGCATAGCAATGCGGCCCCAACCCCAGCCCTAGCAAAAAGGTGACGCCAGTGCTTCGCATACATAACTACGCTCTAGAAATACCATGGGTACGGAGGGAGGGGCACCATCATGGCACGCCCGAAGCACGGCTTAAACCGCACCAGGGGCTGCCGATTTTTTAATTTTCTCTTACTTTCAGGACTCCATTCTTCGGAAGGCCTATTCGGCAGTTCAATTGCCGCACAAACGATGCAAGAACCAGGGAAGCAGACAAGCCACGCTGCATGACGGAACTCCCAGGTGGTCTCTATCACGAGCAGTATACCTATTTCGCATACTATTCTGTAGCCTGCCCCTGGAATGGACATGTTAAATAGTCCAACCTTTTGCTTATCGCATTATTTGTATCGTTCTGCTTTGATCGCAGCCCTCTTTAATAAACAATGCATAGCTTTTGTCTATTTTTGCACTACTCTTTTTATATATATATGCTCCTTAACGACATGTTGCACCCGTACACTTTGGTACGGCCAAAATACGCCAGGGGCTCTAGTACCCCTCAATATGGTGTGAGAAGTCTGAACACTTTAACAAGTGCGGCACCCCGAACTTATAGCATTATATGCATCGCCTCTGAATCATGTCTTGGGTCAATAGTTGGGTTTGCCCGGCTCCTATGTTTTGGTGTCTTACGTTCCGCTATATGGCTAAGGTAGCACTAGGAGAACCACTGCGATTGTGCCCCAGTTGAGCTGGGTCGAGCACCTCAGTGGAGAAAGCTAAAACTAACTGTCATGATGAAGCGAGAGCTGGTCGCTGTTCGAGAGGTTTTTCGAGTCCCCAACGACTTATGCCGCTTAGAGCAAGGAGCCGGCTCTGTCCGGCCAAGGCGTGGATAGCGCCCCGAACTCGGTCTTCCGAATACCAGGGGCTTCGCCGAAATTTAAAATTATAGAATTCTATGGCTAAGTGAGAGTGTTCACGCATTATAGTCTGATTGCCTTGTTCGTTGGGCTGAGCGCCTCCCTCGAAGGACCCAAACATGGGAAAAAGAGCGCTCAGGTTTATCCCCGAACACCCCAGCACTAGCGGCACGGGGGAAGAAGCCGACGACATGCCATCTCTCAGAATTGATAAACAGCCGCACATAAGGTAATATTTTAAATTCCAATAGCATTGCTTAGCGCATATGAACAAGTTTTCAGCGCACAGGACAAAACGAGCAAGTTTCACTCAAAAATTACATCCCTAGAACATTCATCCACCACAAGGCAGGCACCCTTCAGAACATCCTTATATTAATTCTCAGGCTTGCGATGCTCTTTCCCCGGCGGTGGCCCGTCCTTCACAAGCTTCTCAGCATCCAGCTTGCCCCAGTGCACCTTAGCACGGGCACCTTCAATGCAGATGGAGCGCTTGATGACTTCGAGCCTTGGACAGGCCTCCACCAGCCGCCGCACCAGCCCAAAATAGCTCCCAGGCAGAGCCTCTCCAGGCCACAGCCGAACTATGAGGCCCTTCATGGCCTGTTCGGCCGCCTTGTGGAGCTCGACCAGCTGCTTCAGCTGGTCGCTCAGGGGCATGGGGTGTCCGGCCTCAGCATACTGAGACCAGAACACCTTCTCTGTCGAGCTGCCCTCCTCGGCTCGATAGAATGCGGCGGCATCGGACACACTCCGGGGAAGATCTGCGAACGTTCCTGGAGAGCTCCGGATTCGGGTAAGTAACAAGTAACTCACGTTTATGTGTTTGCTTTGCATAAAGAATTCCTTACCCGCCGCTATCTTCTTCACCTCATCCAACTCCTGGCCTTGGCAGACTTGGCATTTTCAATAGCCACCGCAAGCTCGGACGCTCGCGTCTTTGAGTCAAGCTCCAAACTCTCATGTTTTTCCATGAGAGCCTGGAGCTCTTTCCGCACCTTGCCAACCTCGGCCTCATACTTCTCCCGCTCGGTGCGCTCCGTGGCCGCCCTCTTCTCGTCCTCGACCAGTGCTTGCTTAAGGGTCGCCACCTCAGACGTGGCCCCTATAATAGCCACGATGATCCTGTCATTTTTTGCAATTGCACTTTTTTATATATATTTAAAACAAGGTATTTCTTACCTTCCTTCTCCTCGAGCTGCTTCTTGGCACGCCCGAGCTCTTGCTCGGACTGCTCGAGGTTCTGCTTTAGCGTGTCCACTTCTGCAGTCAGTGCGGCGGACGCAAGCAGAGAATCCTGCATACGCATATTGACTCCTTTTTGTTAGACTCCTGCAAATTTTATTTGATCCTCTATTCGGCTTTTCTTCCCGAACGCCAAATAGAGCATCAGGGGACTCTATGCGGTAATATTATTTACACATTCTTTACTTACCTCAAAGCCTGTTAAAGGCTAGTACAAGCTTCAGTCAGTCCGCTCTTGGCGGACTGAACCTTCTGGACCACTGCACTCATAATGGTGCGATGCTCCTCGTTGATGGAGGCGCCTTGGAGCGCCTCCAACAGATTGTCCGGCGCCTCCGGTTGGACGGGGGTCACCGGCACGGTGGGCTTGCTCCTCTTGGAAGGAGGTCCCCCACCGGACTCTGGAACCTTTGAAGGTTCCAGAGCGGTGTCCGGCCTAGAGCCGGACTTGCAGCCCTGGGGGGTTTCATCCCCTTTACTCCTGGAGTCCGAGAGGTCGCCTTGCGGCGCCTCCAGGACCACCTCCTCCCGGCTTGGAACATGTTGGGACAACACTTCGGTGTCGTTCGTAGGGTGGGGGGAGGAAGCCGTCGGAAGCGAGTTCACATCCGACGAGTCCAGTGAGCCGCTCGACGACGAGTCCAGTGAGCCGCTCGACGACGCGTCGAGCCGGTCTTTGGGTGGGCTGCATAAACATATTCGACATAAGGGAAAGATGTGCAATAAACGAATACTATGAGTTACTCTGGTATCCGGATACTTATGATTTTGCCAGGGGCTTGGCCCTGAGCGGCCACTCTTCTCCGCCGTCGTCGGCGTCGGTGGAGTAGTCCGGGGGAAGGGTTCTCCCCTTCTTGGACCCTCCGGCCACCCCAGAGAGGGCGGCCTTCCTTTTCTTCTCTCCTCCCGCTGGAGGGGGAGAGGTCTCTTCTTCTTCCTCCTCGTCTTCACGGGAGGAATGCGCCTTGGAACCGTCGGATGATGGATCCGACACCTCCTGGCGCCGAGCACTGTTTCGAGTCCCCGTGGCCTTCTTCGTGGCCTTCTTCTCTGGCACCACATAGGGTGCCGGAACCAGCAGCTTCGCCAAACAAGCGTCCGCTGGGCGTTCGGGCAAAGGAGCCGGATAGTTGATCTGTCCGGACGTCTCCTGCCAATCCTGTCAAAGGTAAGGGAGCTTAGATCCCGCATGGAGTCAAACTATGAAAAACTGATACCCTATAAAAGGAAAAAACATCTTACCGCATGAGCGTGACGCTGCGTACTGAATGCGCGATCCTCGGTAGCGGATGCCGGGGCCTCGGCGCCCTTGAAAATCACCTTCCAAGCATCTTCGTACGTCGTGTCGAAGAGCCTGCTCAGAGTTCGGTGCCGCGCTGGGTCGAACTCCCACAGGTTGAAAGCCCGTTGTTGACACGGGAGGATCAGGCGGATGAGCATAACCTAGACTATGTTGACAAGTTTGGGCTTCTTGTCCACCAGGGTTTGGATGCATGTTTGGAGTCCGGTCAGCTCTCCTTTTTTACCCCACGATAGGCCCGTCTCCTTCCAGGAGGTGGGCCGCGTAGGGGGTCCGGATCGAAACTCGGGGGTTGCGACCCATTCGGGGTCGCGCGGCTCGGTGATGTAAAACCACCTCGATTGCCACCCCTTCAGGGTCTCCACAAAGGAGCCCTCGAGCCATAAGATGTTGGGCATCTTGCCCACCATGGCGCCTCCGCACTCCGCCTGGTTGCCGCGCACCACCTTCGGCTTGACATTGAAAGTCTTAAGCCATAGGCCGAAATGGGGGCGGATGCAGAGGAAAGCCTCACACACGGCGATAAACGCCGAGATGTTGAGGACAAAGTTCGGGGCCAGATCGTGGAAATCCAGGCCATAGTAGAACATGAGCCCCCGGACAAATGGGTGAAGAGGGAAGCCCAGTCCACGGAGGAAATGAGGGAGGAACACCACCCTCTCATGGGGCCTAGGGGTGGGGATGAGCTGCCCCTTTTCGGGATGTCGTTAGACAAGTATCTAGCCTTCCTCAGTTTTTTGATGTGCCCCTCCGTGACGGAGGAGACCACCCACTTGCCTCCCGCTCCGGTCATGGCTGGAGAAGGTTGAGGTGGGGAGTGCGGACTTGGGCGCTGGAGCTCGAGTGCGCGAGAATGGATAAGCAAGGGAGGAAGAAGGCGTAGGTGAAAAGGTGGATCCTTATCCCCTTATATGGGTGGACGCAACTACGTGTCCCCACCATCCTGGTAAAACTCACTTGTCTCCAAGCGCCGTAATCAATGGCGCGGTTGGGTTACCCACGCCCGTATTGATGAGGATCCCGGAATAAGGGGACACGATCTCTGCTTTAACAAGACGTGCCAAGGAAACCGCCTTGCATGACGCGCTGAGGTGGGATAATGAAACGACTCGAATAAAGGCTTGGCCGTGGTGTGTCACACTACGGAATACGTCAGCAGATAAGATTTATGTAAATATTATTCTCTCTATGGCAATATGTGGAAACTTATTTTGCAGAGTCGGACCCTATCTTTGTGTTCAAAATCTTCTATAAAGTACTTGGAGGAGGAACCCGCCTTGCAATGCCGAAGACAATCTGCGCGTCGGACTCGTCGTCACTGAAGCCTGGTTCAGGGGCTACTGAGGGAGTCCTGGATTAGGGGGTGTTCGGATAGCCGGACTATACCTTCAGTCGGACTCCTGGACTATGAAGATACAAGATTGAAGACTTCGTCCCGTGTCCGGAAGGGACTTTCCTTGGCGTGGAAGGCAAGCTTGGCGATACGGATATGTAGATCTCCTACCATTGTAACCGACTTTGTGTAACCCGAACCCTCTCCGGTGTCTATATAAACCGGAGGGGTTTAGTCCGTAGGACAACATATACAAAAACAATCATACCATAGGCTAGCTTCTAGGGTTTAGCCTCTCCGATCTCATGGTAGATCTACTCTTGTACTACCCATATCATCAATATTAATCAAGCAGGACGTAGGGTTTTACCTCCATCGAGAGGGCCCGAACCTGGGTAAAACTTCGTGTCCCTTGCCTCATGTTACCATCTGGCCTAGACGCACAGTTCGGGACCCCCTACCCGAGATTCGCCGGTTTTGACACCGACAGGGGGCGAGTTGTCACAGCCCTAGAATTTGATTGCAATTTGTTTCATAAGCATCCATGCATCATGTCTATATTTGTTTGAAATTTGAAATGGGGATGACAAGCCCTAGCACTAAATGAAATGCAATTAGGATCAAAATAAAAATATTTTCAATGAACCCAGAATGCCCTTTAGAAAAGTTCATTATTTTTTATAAAGGTGAAAACCTCTGCCAAAAATGATGCACATATTTTTACGCCATTCTGGATTTTTGAATAACTCATATTGTATTTGAATTGGGGCATTTAAATACTATTAATATTTTTAAATGCTCCAATAATTCTGAAAATAGTTAAGGGCCTCTGTAATAATTCATTTAATGCCCACAATTATTTTTAGGATTTATTAAAATGATTTGGGTTATAAACTAAATCAAAACAAACTAACATAAATAGAAAACAGAAACAAAAATAAAAGAAAGAGAGAGAGAGAAGGACTTCCTGGCCACCTACCTGTAGCAGCAGCCCACTTGGAGGCCCAGCCCACCAAGGGCAGCGATGTCTTCTTCCTCCTGCCAGGAGGAGAAGCAGCTGCGTGCGGCGCGCACAGCCACCCGTGGCCACCTCCTACCTCCCGTCTGGCCTCCCGGCGCCTCAGAGATGCCACGCAGCACCCTGGCTCACTCCCTCACTCCCCCATCTCTCTAGTGCCTCTCTCCCCCTCCAGCCCCTGCTCCCCGCGACCACCCGAGAGCCCCGCCGGCCACCGCTGCTGCTCGCGTGGCCATCGCCATCCCCTTGTCGCGCTACCATGCCCGGGAGCTCTGCGCCGACCTCATACGTGTCCCCATCGTCGACAGCAACCAGAGGAGCACAACATGGCCGCCATCGGCGCCGTCTTCGTCCTCTGCACCAACAGCCATCCTCGTCGATTCGCAGCAACCCGACCATCCCCGACCTCACCGACGACGCCATCGGATGCGCTGTGAGCTCCGCCGCATCTCCCCTCTCTCCATTTGCTCGCCCCCATGCCGTAGTGCCATTCCCCACCGTCACCAAAGCTCGCCGGCGCTGCGTCCGTCATCACCGCCGGTAGCAGCCCCGCCTGGCTAACCCGAGCACGCAGGCATGCTCAGGGAGCTCCCAGGAGCCCAACGCGGCCATCAGCTCGCTCGCTAATGCGCTGCAGTCCTCGCGCCCGTGGAGCCGTAGCTCCGGCCACCGCCTCGCTCGCCGCCCACGCTGCTCCTGGCCACCCCGCAGCCTCTCGTCCGGTCCTTTAGATGCGGACGAGCAAGAGCTCCTCCCCAGTGCCCTCAGCGCACCGCGCCGCTGCCCCTAGCGCCACTCCGGCGAGCCACCGCCGCTCTGGTTCGTCACCGTCGTCTAACCGTCGGCGGTTCTGACATGGCACCATCACTAAACGCTAATGACGCCGCAAATTAACCCACTGACCCACTTACATATGGGCCCCACGCCCTTAATTAACAATAGTTTAGTTTCTGATTAGTTCTAACCTAAACACAATGGACCCCACACGTCAGTTGACCGGCTGACATCACCATTGACCTGGCCCCACCTGTGTGCGAGACACACAGGCACCGGGTCACTGACCAGCGGGCCCCGCTGGTCAGGTTTGACCTGGACCGACCAGTTGACTTGCTGATGTGGTGCTGATGTCACTCTGACGTCATAAATCTTTTTCTGGAATTAAAATAAATCAGAAATGATTTATAAATTTCAGAAAATACCCCAAACATCAAAAATTCATAGTAATTCAACCGTAACTCCAAATCAAACAAATTATATATGAAAAATTATCAGAAAAATTCAAGGAGTCCATCTGTACCATTTTCATGCATATTTGAGCAAGTTAACCTCACTGTTTAGGATGAAACATGATTAGGGAAAATTTCATAATAGGTTTGGAGTTGGAATTTGATGTAGTTTTGAATTCCACTTCAATTAAAATGATTTTCTGTTGCATTAGCCCAAACACCAGCATGTTACCATGTCATGATCATACATCATATTGTTGCATTGACTTGATTGTGTTTCCTCCTTGTTTGCCGGTGTTTGTCCCCTCTTAGTAGACGTGGTTTCGACGATGTGATCGATGACACCGATGAAGAGCTATACTATCTTCAGAAGTGACAGGCAAGCAAAACCCCCTTGTTCATTCCGATACAATCCCACTCTCTCGCTCCTGCTCTCTTTTACTGCATTAGGACAACAGCGATTCAACTGTTACGTGTTGCGGTAGTTGAACCCCTTTCCTTTGCATGACCTGTCATTGCCACAGTAAATAGATGAAACCCACTAGCATGAGTAGGAGTTGTTTGAGCCCTGATGTGCCTACTCATTCATGCTTGTTGTCATGCCTGCTACTGCTTAGAGTTGAGTCAGGTCTGATTCATCGGGAATGAATTGGAACGTGGTGAACATGTCCTACCGTTGAGAGCTAAGTGTGTGAACACGATTTGGTAAAGGTAGCGGTGAGAGGCCATGTAGGAGTACATGGTGGGTTGTCTCATTGCAGCCATTCTCAGGAACTGAGTTCTGTGTTTGTGATCCATGAACAGTTACTACCACACATTGGGTTCCGGTAACTCGGCCCCTCTCGGCTTATTAATCAACTTGATCTCTGTCCAGGAGTTGCAACTAGTTTCTGGTGTTTGTACATAGTGTTAGTAGTCTACCAAGTGGCACCCGGTGCAGGTGGGCTTGGGACAGACTAGGCAAAGTGGCACCCGGATGGTGGGCTTGGGAACCCTGCATACATCGTTTGGGGCCGTGAGCGACACCCCGGCCGGATCTCCTTGCGGATGGAACCCGAATAGGCGATAAACCTGGACTAGAGACTTGTTGGTTAGTCAGGTCGTGGCCGACTCCCTCGCCCGGCTTCCGCTTGAAGGTTGCCGAGGTACATGACGTGTACAGGGCGATAAGTGGCGAGAGCATGTGTGAAGAAGTACACCCCTGCAGGGTTATCATTATCTATTCGAATAGCCGGATTCCTCGGATATGGAAACTTGGACCCCTTGCATAGTTCATAGACAAGTGAAAGTGGATACTCTAAAATGCGCAAGATAAGCGTGAGTGCTATGGATGGCGTTCTCGTAGGAAGACGGGAGCGGATCCATAGTGGTGTATTGATATGGTGAATATGTGGACTCGTGTGTGCCACCTCAAAAGAGTTACTTGCAGTCGTAGTTCAGGATAGCCACCAAGTCAAAGCTGGCTTGCTGCAGTTAAACTCCACCACCCCCTTTGTTGATACTTATGCATATGTAGCTAGTTCTGATGTAAGTCTTGCTGGGTACACTTGTACTCACGTTTGCTTATTTTATGTTTTGCAGACAGACTTCAGTCTCGCTAGTTGTTCCATGTGGACTTCGATGTTTAGCTTGTTACCTCAGCTACAATCTTGTACCCTTGGGAGGGTCTTGTAGATAGTCAGGCTTCTGAGCCTTCTTCATTTGTAGTTGTCTGTACTGAGACAAGTTAAGCTTCCGCATGTGCTTGTTGCTTGTATGCTTTGTATGTTGGGTCATGAGACCCATGTTTGTAATATCTCGCTCCTCGGAGCCTAATGATTAATACTTTGAGTCGTAGAGTTATGTTGTGATGCCATGTTGTATTTACACATATCGAGCATATTGTGTGTATGATTGAAATGCTTGGTATGTGTGGGATCCGACAATCTAGTTGTTTATCCTTGGCAGCCTCTCTTATGGGGAAATGTAGTCTTGTGCTTCCATGAGCCATAGTAGTCCGCTACAGCCCGGTTCACCGGAGTCCTGCTAGCCCAGCACTACTGCTCAAGACACTTGACTGGCCGGCATGTGTTTCACTTCGTTCCTGTGTCTGTCCCTTCGGGGAAATGTCACGCGGTGACATCCAGAGTCCTGCCTAGCCTGCTACAGCCCGGGTTACCGGAGTCCTGTTAGCCTAGTGCTACAGCCCGGATTCGCACGCTGCTGACCGACATGCTCGAAGTTGATTCATGTATGCCTGTCCCCATGGGTTAGTGTCGCTTTGTGTTCATGACTAGCCATGTCAGCCCGGGTTCTCTATCATATGGATGCTAGCGACACTATCATATACGTGAGCCAAAAGGCGCAAACGGTCCTGGGCCATGGTAAGGCGACACCTATGGGAATACCGTGCGTGAGGCCGCAAAGTGATATGAGGTATTACCAGCTAGATCGATGTGACTTGGAATCGGGGTCCTGACAACCCGTTTGTCCGCGGGTTCGTGTTCTACTACGGGCTGGATTTTCATGATCTGGCCCCCAATTTCATCCTCAACATCTCAGCGTTTATCGTCGTGTGTGAGGCCTTCCTCCGCATCAGGCCCCACTTCGGCCTATGGCTAAAAACCTTCAATGTCAAACCGAAGGTGGTGGGAGGCCAGCAAGCAGAGTGCGGAGGCGCCATGGTGGGCAAGATGCCTAATGTCACCTAGCTCGAGGGCACCTATGTGGATACCATAAAGGGGTGGCAATCAGGGTGGTTCTATATCACCGAGCCGCGCGACTCCAACCGGGTGGCGGCCCCCAAATTTCGATCCGGAATCCCCACGCGGCTCACCTCCTGGAAAAAGAAGGGCTTGTCCTAGGGTTCCTCGGTAGAGCTGACCGGACTCCAGACCAGCATCCAGAACATGACGAGCAGAAAAATCAAGCTTGTCAATGTGGTCCAGGTTATGCTCTTCCGCCGGATCCTTCCGTGCCAAAGATAGGCATTCAATTTGTGGGAGTTTGACTCGGCTAAGCACGAGATGTTGCGCGAGCTCTATGACACGACGCACGAGGACGTCTGGAGGGTGCTGTTCAAGAGCGCTGAGATGCCTCCCTCCCTCGCCGAGGACCACGGACTCAGTGCAAAGCGCCGCGCCAATCCGGTAGGTTTTTATATCTCCTAGGGTATTTATTTGCCCCAGTTTAGTTGTGTGCAGGATCTAAACTTCCATGTCATTAACAGGACTGGATAGAGACGGCGGAGCAGCTTGATAGCCCAGCCCCGCTACCCGAAGATCCTGCAGACGCTCTTCTGACGAAGATGCTGACTCCGGCACCCTACGAGGTGCCAGAAAAGAAGACCAAGAAGAAGACCGAGGGGACCCAAAAGGGTCTCCGGTGCAAGGTTGTATCAGAGTCATCAGACGATGACTCCGACGCGCCCTCCTCCCATGGAAACGAGGAGGAGGAGAAAAGTTCTCCCCCCCAGCCGGGGGAGACAAGAAAAGGAAGGCCGACCCATCCGGGGAGTCCGAAGGGTCCAAGAAGGGAAGGGCCCTCCCTCCGGACTACACCACGACGGCTGTCAACTGCGGCGATGAGTGGCTACCCAGGGTCAAGACCCTGGCGAAATCGTAAGTGTCTGGACACCGTAGTACTTCATGGTAAGTCCGGAGGGTGCCGGAGGGTAAGGAGCATCGCTGCACCGAGAATTATTATGAAAGTGTCCTGAAGGGTTCCCGCTTAGTGGCAGATGAGTGTGCCAAGGATGTAATTTTTGAATGAACATGCCCATGTGATCCTGTAATATTAAACGAGTTCGTTTCCGCCATGCGACGCTTTCTTAATTTAAAATATTACCTTCTGTGCGGCCGTTTGTAAAACCTGAGAGTTGGCCAGTCATCGGCTTGTACCCCCATGTAACTAGTACTGGGGTGTTCGGGTTAAATCTGAACACTCTTTACTCCAATTTTGGGTCCTTCAAGGGAGGTGTTCAGCGCAATGAACCAGGCAATTGGACTATAATGCTTTATCATTCTCACTTAGCCATAGAAGTCTATGATTTTAAATTTTTGGCAAAGCCCCTGGTATTCGAAGGGCCGAATTTGGGGCGCTATACATGTCTAAGCCGGACAAGGTCGACTCCTCGCCCGAAGCGGAAAAAGTCTTTAAGGACTTGAGACCTCTCGAACAGCAACCACTCTCTCGCCTTATCATGACAGTCAGTTTTTGGCTTTCTCAACTGAGGTGCTCGTCCGGAAGAACCGGGACACAATCGCAGTAGTTCTCCCACCACTACCTTAGCCGATATAGCGGAACGTAAGGTATCAAAGTGTGGGAGCCGGGCAACCCAACATTTGACCAAAGACATGATTCAGAGCTGATGCATATAATGCTATAAGTTCGGGGTGTCGCACTGTCGAAAGTGTTCGGACTTCTTGTGCCGTATTATGGGGTAAACGAGGACCCCTGGCGAACTGACCGTACCCGCACGTGCGGGTGCGGATTGTCGTAAATGGACATATAAGACAAAGACTTAAATAATGCAATGACAGATTAATGATATGCATTGTTATTTGAATAATATGTTGAAGCGTACTGGTACAACTAATGCAATAAGCATAAAGTAGGACAATTCGAAATGTCCTATCCCAGGGCAAGCTACGCATAAATAGTGAAAAGCGGGTATATCAAGTATTACTAGAGACCACCTGGCGGTTCCCGTGTTCATCTTAGCTTCTTGCCGCCTTGGTTGTTGCTTCCGGAATGTGTCCGGCAATCGTACTGCCGGGAAGGGCTTCCAAAGAGTTAGGCCCTGAAAGAGAAAAGGAATGTCGAAGGTATACATCCCCTAGTGTGGTTAAGCCACAATGCGAGGCGTGTCCTGATCGTGCCCCCGCCTATGTCCATGGTATTTTTAATGCGTAGTTATGTACGCGCAGCACAGATTTCGTCGCTTCACTAGGACTGGGACGGGGGGCGGATTGCTAGGTGAGCTCTGATCCTGCCAGGCGATCCTGTTGCAGCTTGTTCCGGACTCGCTTGAAGGTCTCCGGGGGCCGTGACGCCGAATGAGTGGTCTGCCTGAACAGGCTGCTTTGTGCCTATGCTGCAAGGGCCGCAATGTGCTCTTCCGTACGGAGCGAGCGTTATGTGTTTCCATTTACTGTTATGACCCCGTGAGGTCCTAGCATCTTGATCTTGAGGTATGTGTAATGCCGCACTGCATTGAATTTTGCAAATGCTGTCCGTCCGAGCAGTGCATGATAGCCACTGCGAAAAGGGACGATGTCGAAGATTAACTCTTCGCTTCAGAAGTTATCTGGTGATCCGAAGAACACTTCCAGTGTGATTGAGCCTGTGCAATGGGCCTCTACACCTGGGATGACGCCTTTGAAGGTGGTTTTGCTGGGTTTGATCCTCGAGGGATCGATGCCCATTTTTCGCACTATATCCTGATAAAGCAGGTTCAGGCTGCTGCCGCCGTCCATAAGGACTCGAGTGAGGTGAAATCCGTCAATGATGGGGTCTAGGACCAGTGCGGCGGATCCGCCATGACGGATGCTAGTGGGGTGATCCCTGTGATCGAAGGTGATCGGGCAAGCAGACCATGGGTTGAACTTTGGGGCGACGGGCTCCATCGCATAGACGTCCCTTAGTGCACGCTTCCGCTCCCTCTTGGGGATGTGGGTTGCGTATATCTTGTTCACAGTCTTCACTTGTGGGGGAAACCCCTTCTGTCCTCCTGTGTTCGGCGGCCGGGGCTCCTCCTCGTCATCGCTATGCAGCCCCTTGTCCTTGTTTTCGGCATTTAACTTGCCGGCCTGCTTGAACACCCAGCATTCTCTGTTAGTGTGATTGGCTGGCTTGTTGGGGGTGCCGTGGATTTGACACAAGCGATCTAGAATGCGATCCAGACTGGACGGAGTCGTATTTCTTTTGAATGGCTTTTTCTGCTGACCGGATCTAGAGCCTCTGAATCCGGCATTGACTGTCGTATCTTCGTTGTTATCACCGTTATTGCGACGCTTTGGTCTATTATGACGCTGCCTACCGTTAACATTTTTGGTATCCGAGGTATCCGGTTTCTTTGATGTGTTGTTGCTGCGAGCCAGCCAGCTGTCCTCGCCCGCGCAAAAGCGGGTCATCAGTGTTGTGAGGGCTGCCATAGATTTCGGCTTCTCCTGGCTGAGGTGGCGAGCGAGCCATTCATCGCGGATGTTATGCTTGAATGCCGCTAGGACCTCTGCATACGGACAGTCTACAATTTGATTTTTCTTAGTAAGGAACCATGTCCAGAATTGTCTGGTCAATTCCCCTGGCTGCTGGGTTATGTGTCTCAAGTCATCAGCATCCAGTGGCCGCACATAAGTGCCCTGGAAGTTGTCAAGAAATGCATCTTCCAGATCCTCCCAACTGCCGACGGAATCTGCTGGCAAGCTATTCAGCCAATGCCGAGCTGGTCCTTTGAGTTTTAGTGGGAGGTACTTGATGGCATGTAGATCATCACCACGAGCCATGTGGATGTGGAGGAAATCCTCAATCCATGATTCATAACTTCATCACTGCCATCATATGATTCGATATTTACGGGTTTGAAACCCTCCGGGAATTCATGATTCGTAACTTCATCGGTGAAGCATAGGGGGTGTGCGGCACCTCTATGCCGGGCTATATCCCGACGTAGTTCGTATGAGTCTTGTCTGCTGTATTCGGCCCGGCCAGATTTACTCTTGGTGTATCCGGCGCGACGATCATCGTCCCGTGTGGGCGCACGTGCCCGTGTCCCATATATTGACCTTGCAATTTTTGTCTTGCTGTCCAATATGTCTCGCAGGTCCTCTGTGTTGCCCCGGGCCTTAGTATTTTTGACTGAGTGGCGACGGGGTGTGGGCTGAATTTTAGGCTGAAATGCCTCTCTGGCTCAGCCGCGTAGTGGCCGGTCAGCCGCATCATACACTGGTGAATGAGGTTTCCATGCTTCCTCCTCGAGGTGAGGTAGCAACCTGCGTTTTGGGTAACTCTTGGACGGGCGCTCGAGTTCATGCTCCTCGGCGGCAAGGACTTTGGTCCACCTGTCTACTAGCAGGTCTTGATCAGTTTGAAGCTGTTGCCGTTTTTTCTTAAGGCTATTTGCCGTGGCCATAAGCCGGCGCTTGAAGCGCTCTTGCTCGACGGGGTCCTCAGGCATGATAAACTCGTCGTCGTCGAGGCTCACCTCGTCTTCGGAGGGAGGCATGTAATTCTCCTCCTCCGGTTCTCCATCTCCTGTCTGCTCTATCCTCTAGCTCTACACCGTGCTGGAGGGGATTGTTGTTGTCTTCAGCGCTATCTGGAGTGTTATTATCTCCTGTGCCGGTATCACTGCTCTTGCTATGGCGGGACTTAGAGCGGCGCCGCTGTCGTCGGCGCTTGGGTTGCTTCTTGGCGGGGGCATCCTCCACTGTCTCGTCTCCATTGCCTTCTTTGGGGGTGTCCACCATGTATATATCATATGATGAGGTGGCGGTCCAGCGCCATGAGGGCGGCGGTTCTTGTTCGTCTCCGGCTTCGTCGTCCATACCGTCGAAGTCTTCGGAGTTGAAGTTGAGCATGTCGGTTAAGTCGTTGATAGTGGCTACTAAGTGGGTGGTGGGTGGGCAGCGAATTTCTTTGTCATCCGCATCCCATTCTAGCCGGACATAGTTCGGCCAAGGTTCTCCTGACAAGGAGAGACAACTTAATGAATTTAGCACATCTCCGAAAGGTGAGTGTTGAAAGATATCCGCGGAGGTGAACTCCATGATCAGCGCCCAGTCGGACTCGACGGGCACAGATGTGAGCGGCTCGGAGTCCGTGGCCGGAGATGAATCCAGTGGTTCGGCGACACGCCTCTCGTAAGGGGTGAAGTCAGTATCCGGCTCTATCGCCACTGAGAGTGCGGCCTCCATGGCGGGGTCCATCCCTCCGCTCTCAAATGGCGCGACTTGCTCCGGATTGAAGGCCGGAGTGGTTGCGGATGTGATCTCCCGGACATCGTCCGACGACAGAGTTACGTCATGCTCGTCGCGACTGTGCGGCGCGTTCGACATGGGCTTGAATCCGTCAAAGATCAAGTCTTCGCGGATGTCATCAGTGTAGTTCAACTTTCCAAATCTGACCTGATGGCCAGGGGCGTAGCTTTCGATATGCTCCAGATGGCCTAGCGAATTGGCCCGCAGAGTGAAGCCGCCGAATACGAAGATCTGTCCGGGGAGGAAAGCCTCACCCTGGACCGCATCGCTAGCGATGATCGAAGGGGCCATCAAGCCTTGCGGTGACGACACAGTGGAACTCTCAATGAAAGCACCAATGTCGGTGTAAAAACCGGCGGATCTCGGGTAGGGCATCCCGAACTGTGCGTCTAAGGCGGATGGTAACAAGAGGCAGGGGACACGATGTTTACCTAGGTTCGGTCCCTCTTGATGGAGGTAATACCCTACGTCCTGCTTGATTGTTCTTGATGATATGAGTATTACAAGAGTTGATCTACCACGAGATCAAAGAGGCTAAACCCTAGAAGCTAGCCTATGGTATGATTGTATGTTGTCCTTCGGACTAAAACCCTCCGGTTTATATAGACACCGGAGGAGGCTAGGGTTACATAAGGTCGGTTACAAAGGAGGAGATATACATATCCGTATTGCCTAGCTTGCCTTCCGCACTAAGTAAAGTCCCATCCAGACACTGGACGAAGTCTTCAAACTTGTATCTTCATAGTCCAACAGTCCGGCCAAAGGATATAGTCCGGCTGTCCGGAGACCCCCTAATCCAGTACTCCCTCACCCATAGTCTAGCGCGCAAGCTCTTAACATGTCCTCCATAATTTGATTGACTCTCTCTGTCTGCCCATCAGTCTGCAGATGGAAGGCTGTACTGAACTCTAGCTTGGTACCCAAAGTTTCGTGTAACTGCTTCCAAAAGTTTGAGGTAACCTGTGTTCCTTTATCTGATACGATGCTCCTTGGAACTCCATGCAGACATACGATCCTGGTCATATACATCCTTGCCAACTTAGCACTTGTATAGATGGTCTTCACTGGAATGAAGTAAGCAACCTTGGTCAAACGATCAACTATCACCCAAATGGAATCATAACCTGAACGAGTCCTGGGTAACCCCGTGATAAAGTCCATACCAAGTTTATCCCATTTCCAATCAGGATCGGCAATGGCTGAAGTAATCCTGCTGGTTTCTGATGTTCTGCCTTTACTCTCTGACATACATCACATATTGCCACATACTCGGCAATTTCTCTCTTCATACCGGCCCACCAAAAACTTTCCTTCAAGTCCAAATACATCTTGGTGTTGCCTGGGTGTACCGAATATGGTGAGTTGTGAGCCTCCTGAAGAATCAACTTCTTGATCTCCGGGTCATTGGGTACACAAATCCGTTGCTCAAACCATATGGTTCCATGTTCATCCTCACGGAATCCTTCTGCTTTCCCTTTGCTCATCATTTCCTTTATCTCAGCAATGCCTTGGTCCAACTTCTGGGCTTTTCTGATTCTTCCCAACAAGGTGGACTATACCTCAAGTGTGGCAACATAACCTCTGGGAACTATTTCCAACTGTAGGTCTCTAAGCTCATCACATAACTCCTCGGGTAAACCTCTTGCTGTAAGGGTATTAACATAACTCTTACGGCTCAAAGCATCTGCCACAACATTGGCCTTTCCTGGATGATAATGCAGACTCATGTCATAATCCTTTATAAGTTCCAACCATCTCCTTTGCCTGAGATTCAACTCCTTTTGCGTGAAGATATACTTCAAACTCTTATGATCTGTGTAAACATCACAACGATTCCCAATAAGATAGTCTCTCCATGTCTTGAGTGCATGCACTACAGCTGCCAACTCGAAATCATGTGTGGCATAGTTCAACTCATGAGGTCGAAGCTGTCGTGAAGCATAAGCTACAACCTTTCCCTCTTGCATAATAACACCTCCAAGTCCCTGACGTGAAGCATCACAATACACCTGAAAGTCCTTGTGTATGTCAGGCAGGATTAGCACTGGGGCTGTAACCAAACGCTTCTTCAACTCTTGAAAGCTGGCTTCACACTCTTCAGTCCAAACGAACTTGGTGTCCTTCTTCAACAACGCTATCATGGGCCTTGCAATCTTGGAGAAATTTTCAATAAATCTCTGGTAATATCCTGCAAGTCCAAGGAAACTAGGAATCTCGCCAACTGTGGTGGGTGCATTCCATTCTATGACTAACTCTACCTTGGTAGGGTCCACTGCAATCCCTTCACCTGACACTACATGTCCAAGGAATCCGACTTCCTTCAGCCAAACTCACACTTGCTAAACTTGGCATAAAGTTGATGTTCTCTAAGCTTCTCCAAAACTAAGCGTAGATGTTCAGTGTGTTCCTCCTCATTCTTGGAGTAAACCAATATGTCATCAATGAATACCACAACAAACTCTCCATGAATACCTTCTTCATCATGCTCATAAAATAGGCAGGGGCATTAGTCAAACCAAAGGACATGACTGTATACTCATAAAGCCCATACCTTGTGGTAAAAGTTGTCTTGGGTATATCCTTCTCATGGATCTTCAATTGGTGATAACCCGATCGAAGATCGATCTTGGAGAAAACACTAGCTCCTTCTAGCTGGTCAAACAAGTCATTGATCATAGGCAGGGGATACTTGTTCTTGATGGTCACCTCGTTCAAAGAGCAGTAGTCCACACACATTCTCAAGGTTCCATCCTTCTTCTCCACTAAGAGTACTGGGGCTCCCCAAGGTGATGAACTCGGGCGGATATACCCTTTCTCCAACAAGCCCTTAATCTGTTTCTTGACTTCCTCCAAATCATTAGTGGGTATCCGATATGGCCTCTTGGAGATAGGTCATGTGCCTGGCAGCAACTCAATCAAAAACTCAATCTCCCGATCTAGCGGCATACCCGGTAACTCATCCGAAAATACATCGGGATAATCCTTCACCACTGGTACTTCTTCCTGGACAACTCCCGTAAGACAGTTCACCTGAGTCCTCTAGGGCTTAAGCCTGGATACATACTTGATCCTCTTTTTCTCTAGGGTGGTGAGAAAAATCGATCTACTAGCATAGTCAATGTTTCCCTCATACTTGGACATCCAATCCATCCTAGGAATACATCCAACCCTTGCGACTCTAGTATAATCATATCTGTGGGAAAAACATGTCCCCCTATGTTCAAAGGAAATTGGAAACATCCCTGACTAGCCATAGACTCGGCTCCTGGGGAACTCACTAGAATGGGTGACTTAAGAGCTATGGTAGGCAACTTATGTTCATCCACAAATCCCCTTGATATGAATGAATGTGATGCACTAGTGTCAAAAAGAATGAGTGCTAGAAATGAATTAACCAAGAACTTACCAATCACTGCGTCAGGCTGCTCATAAACCTCTTCCAGATTGACATGATTCACATGCCCCTTAGTGAAAGGGTTGGGCTTCTTGCCTCCAAAATTCCCATTGACATTTCGATTTCCATTTCCATTCTGCGCCTCAGGACACTCATTGGAGTAGTGACATTTCTTCTTGCACTTCAAGTTGGTGATGTGACTCAGACCCTTCTTCATCGGTGTAGAAGAGTTGAAATGTTGTTGATTGCCATTTCCTCCATTAGCATTGCCATTGCCATTGCCATGCTTGTGACCATGGTGGTTGTGTCCATTTCCTCCATGATGAATGTGGCCTCCATGGTTATGGTGATTCCCTCCAAACTTGCTAGTGCCTGATCCAGAACTTCCTGAGTACGGGCTGTAGCGGGGTTTCTGTTTAACTCTAGAGTTATACTTCTCATGACCGTACTTCCTCTTACAATTATCCATCTGTTGGTGCTTGCCTCCGAGAATGGTAGCCTTGTCAACCAGCTCCTGATAGTCCGCAAAGGTCGCCACAGTCAACTGAACTCCCAACTCATCGTTCAGTCCCTCCAGAAACTTCTCCTGCTTCGCTGCATCAGTGGCCACGTCCTCTGGGGCATAACGGGCCAACTTACTGAACTCATCAACATACTGAGATACCATGCGTCCTCCCTGGCACAAGATGTGGAACTCCTTCTTCTTCAGACTCATGGCTCCAGCTGAGACATGAGCAATGCGAAACGCCTGCTGGAACTGAGTCCAAGTTAAATTCTCCATGGGGTATGTGGTGGTGTAGTTCTCGAACCAAGCAGCTACCGGTCCATCCAGCTGGTGGGCAGCAAACTTCAACTTCTCAGCATCATTGCATCCTGCCATGGTTAGCTCCATTCCTATCTTGTGAAGCCAGTCATCTGCGACAATCGGCTCCGTGCTGCTGGAGAACATGGGTGGGTTCAGCCTCAGAAAACGAGTAAGACTGACAACTGGGGTGGCGGCGGTGGGTTGTTGTTGTGGTGGTGGTGGTTCTGGTTCTAGTTCTGAATGAGCATCTGCATAAGAGCATTCTGCTGTTGGATCAATTGCGTGAGCTCCGGCGGAAAGTTGAATCTGGGGTCATGTCTTGGAGGCATCTGATGGGTTTTAGAGTGGATGAGGAGTTAGAATAGAATAAGTCCTAGTGAGTAAAATCACACTACCCATATGCACATGATAGAAATAAAACTTCAAATCACTCCAATTCAATTTCATAAAAAGAGGTTCACACGAATAATCAAACCTAAGGTAAGCCATGTCACAAGATTTGACAAGGTCTTACAAATGAAATAAAACTAATCGGATAACAAAATCGAATTTCTAGCTCTCATGGTGGTACAAAATCTAATTCTCATTGGATGAGGACTAGTCAACCATGTTGACATCGGGTGTCCTTGCATCACTCTCCATGTCGTCATCTTTGAGCTCATCATTTTGGTCCCTCTCCTGGCTGACATAGGCACCATACGAGTGATCCTCCTGGATCTTTTCTCCCTCATCCAGCTTCTCCTTGGCCTCCTCAAGCTCAAGCTTCAGGTCATCGATCTTCTCCTACAGTGCGTCCAACTCTCCCTCGTGCTCGATGCGAGTGTCCTGGAGCTCCTCCTCTAGCTCGGCTTTGTGGGTCATGAGGTTCTAATGACGATCATGTTGTCGGACAGCTCCAGCTCGATCATGCGAATGTGCTCCTCCATGTCCTGGATATGGGATGCTATCGTCTCGTCCTCCAGGGTACGCACCACATCTCCATTTGCGTCACGACGTCCGTACATCACAAAGGAGGTCCTCTTGAGGTCTTCGTCATACACCCCCCGAATGCGTCCGAGAGCAATGTGAACAGCGATACCCCTACCCAAGCCCCATGTTGCGGCATCCACATGGAAATCAATGGGCTTGGTGCGGTTTCCGAGGATGCGTCCGGGGATATGAACATCGATCCTCCAATGTGTCTCCTCGGGAAGGGTGGCTGTGAAGGTTCCAGTGAATGTGGGAAGCCCAATATTCAGGTGCTTCGCGATCTTCACCAGCTGCCGTCCAAAGGGCATGGTCTCATCGGGCTGCTCGAACTCAACAAGGGAAGACGACATTTACATTTTGAAAAAGAGAAGAAATTAGTACTGAAGCAGAGAAGGTACGAGACCAAGGATATTTAGGGAAAGTGAATATATACTTTTTATCCTATGGCTTTTTCTATTTCTAGGGGTCGCGTCCTACAGTCAACATGTGCTCTGATACCATCTCGTAGCGACCCAACTCGGTAAGAGTCGAAGTATTTGTGCTTATCGTGCTAGTCCCTGAATCGACTTGCTAGCACACACAGTACTTGGTGAAATAACAGAAATAACACACATCTCTTTATTACATCGATAGTCTAGGAGCAATACATTTATTAAAAAATAGGGCATAGAGCCAATAAGCAAATACTGCGGAAGCAAAGTAGTAAATGAGTCCAACTCCACGATCAAGGTTGAGTGTAGAACATCGACCTATCACACCTTAATCCTCGTCGGATATATCTGCCACGTGATAAGTTGCAGCCATATAGGTCAGTACATTGAATGTACTGGCAAGTCACATCATAAGTGTAATGAACCTACTTGTACATGCAATTTGGCTGGTGGAAAGCTCTATGTTTAGTTTTTGCATAAAGCTAGTTTTTTCCTATTAGCAAAGATGTTATTCTACTACTGCACATTTTCATAGGATGAGTTGGCAAACCCAACTCCATCCATTCCCAAGTTTCATTTAAAACCCAATTGTTTAATTAAAGGTGAGGAGATCTCCCAGCATTTCCACTACTAGATGCTCAAGTTGTCCGTAACCGGGGACACGACTAATCGATTAGGTTGACACTCTGCAGATGTTTGCGCACTTTTCCCACAAGACTCGATCTCCTCCCTTGAAGTTCTCGCACTGCCTGGCATTTGAGAACAGGATGACCGAGACATAGTCTTTCGAAAGTATTCCCCCTTAACCCATGGATAGGCCGGTACACCTACTCATTCTACATCTGCTAGCCCATCCCAGAAGGGGTCACACTAACTACTCAACTAAGCCAAAGCCCATATTGGCTTGTGGCTGCACACGTAAGCTTCTAGACATGAGAATACGATTGATCTCTTTGAGCCTGAGCGGATGGTCCACTAGTGGTGCACCACCATGGATTTCCCATGTGTGCCCCACTGTACTTTGCCACCATTCCAACAAGTTTCCGCCCAGGTAGTTCATTAATTATCTTAGGTCCTATTTACTACATTGTCACTCAAACTTTACAATGATCACTCCCCAATCCACGTCTACTTAGTGAAGCAACATAATGTAAAATGATGGCGACAATGTTATATGGTTCAGACCTACCTCAATGAACTACTGGGTGAAAAGCATAGTCATGCGGCATAAATTCCTACCATGTAGTCCTACTGCAAAGAACTAAGTGCATAATAAAAACATAGGTAATGAAAGATGATCAAGATGCAACTTGCCTTGGTACTGTTGGTTGAATTCTAAAGACTGGTAATATTCTACTTCGCACTCCGGGCAATCTATCGCAAAGGAAGATAAACAAACATAAGCAAACATTTCAGAAAACCAAGAAGAACATGCGAAGCAAGAAGTCCCAGAAAAAACCAAATTAACCTACAACACACTAAGCTACCACAAAAATATTATAAGTGCAAAACAACATAGGCCTATGGTTCAAAAAGTAATGTGAGCTATAGTGCATACTAATAAAAATATTAAAGGGCATATTCTAGTGTGTGAAAATTATTGTGACAAAGGTCGAGGTGATAGGGTTTGGCTACGGTGATAGAATGCAAAAAGAAACAACTTAATCGGAGCTTCGGTTTGGGAGATATGGCCATTTGAAGTTCGAATTCGAATCTGAATAAATTCAAATTTGAATCTCACAAAAGTTTGCAAAAAGGATACCACTGGATAGATCTAAACATGACGAAGAATTTACCGTTGGTTTCATCGAGTTTGGATCTACGGTTAAAAAGTTGTGGCTACTCGAAGGTCAGGGACTGGTCTGCTAATTACAGGGACTAAACAGAGAAGAAAACTATCGCAAACAAGTCCCTGGCCACGTGGCGGATTGCGGGTGGCTGAGCAGCGTCCGCTGCGGAGGCTACACGGCGAACGTTCGCTAAATAAGAAAAACAACGACGGCGGCTAACTAAAGAAAAACCGACGTTTGGTTTAAATAAAACTGCACGGTCTAAGGGAACCGCGGTTAACTAACGAAAACCGACCTGTAGCTTTTAAAATAAAAACCACGGTTAACCGCGTACCGATTAAACTAAAAAAACAACTAAACTAATCTAATCTAAGATGTTGATCTTCGATCTAACGAACAAGAGGAGGTGCGGCGGCTTACAACGGCTGGCGACGTCGGCGACGAGTAGAGGACGGCGGCGCGACGTCGGGCGATGGCGGGGCAGCGGCTACGGTGGTCCTCGGCGTTGGGGAAGAAGACGGGGAGGTGCAGCGCGACTTGGGTGTCAGGATGGTGGCGTCAGGGCACCTCGGGGGCATCGGGGTCGGCGAGGCGAAGACGGCGGGGCTCGGTGCTCCGGTGACTCTGGTGTCGACGGTGTGGTGGCTCCGACGGTACCTAGGGGCAAAAAACGTGTCAAACAGATGCGCATTGTCGCGGGGATCCAATTGACAAAGGAAGGAGAGCTAGGGGGTGCCACAGATGACAAAATGGGCAATGGAGTGGGGCGGCACGGCTCCGGCGAGATGCGAACGGCGACAGCGAGCGGTAGGGGCGGCATGGGAAGAAGCGGGATGGCGTGATCGACAAAGGGGTGCCGGGGGCATTTATAGGCGAGGGGAGGGCATGCAAGTGCCGCGGATAAGCATTATCCACGAGGGCCTCACCCGGTGGTTGCGGGAGCGTGGCGGCAAGCTCATCCGAGCGGGGCAAGCGGGAGGTTGGGGAAGATGAGGTGGAGCGAGGCCCACCATTTTGTGGCGGCGGCGCATAGCGAGCGAGAGAGGCTGCGGGCGGTTGACCGAGCGGGAGGCGTCGGGCGCTGGGGCGCTGGCCTTGGGCCAAATGGCTAGCTGGGCCGGTCGGGGCGCTCCTGGGCCGAACCCAGTTTTGGTCCAGGCTGCGTGCGTGTGTTTAAAAAAACGATGACTAAAGTGGCCCTATATAAACTCAAACTAATTTACAAAAAACCACAATAATTTCTAAAATAACTATACAATATTTAGAGACTAATGAACATTAACTTCAACACAGAACATTTTGAAAATATTTTCCTAATGCAACTAATGCACTTTTTGCAAATAAAATAAATACCAATAAACTCCAAAACTTCAAACAATATTCAAAATAAAATTGCCCACTCTTTTATATTTTGAGGAAGTCATCTTATCCCCTCTCATTTGTTTTTCTCGAGTGGAAAAATATTATTTGAATATTTTAAAAACTCCAAAATGCAAAGAAATATGATATGCATTGAATAATTCTATTAACATCCAAATTTAATAAAAATTAGGATGTTACATGTAAGTAACGAGTAGTTTGATAGTAAGATAATTTGTAACGAGCAAGTAACGGTAATAGTAACAAAAAGTGTAGCAAGGTAGCCCAATCCTTTTGAGGCAAAGTGATGCGGAGCATCCCAAGGTCATCCCCATGGACCTACCATCGTCTCACCAAGTGCTACAACAACAACGCTTACAAGATCGACCTCCCACGCGACAAGTACAATGTGAGCGACATCTTCAATGTCAAGGACCTTTCGCCCTACCATGGTGATGAAGAATTTAATCCGAGGTCGGATCTTCCCCAAGGGAGGGGAGATGATGCGGAGCATCCCAAGGTCATCCCCATGGACCTACCATCGTCTCACCAAGTGCCTAGCGGACCCATGACACGAGCACGTGCAAGAGCTCTTGAAACAAAGGTGGCATCTCTCCTCTCACAAGTTCACTTCGATGCACATGAGACATGGCTACTACCTCAAACGGAGACATTATGCATACTCATGTGTCAAGGAGTTAGCCATGAAGAAGCTAAGGAGCAAGGAGAATCAGAAGAGGAAGATGGACATGAAGAAGAAGAGATGCTGAAGAAGCTACAGGCTCCGGACGACCGACCAGGGCCGAACGTCCGACGATCTCCAGGCTCCGGACGTCCGACACACCCACACCCGAGCCAAAACTACGGATTTCCGAAGCCACCCGGGCGACCGGCGCCTGGATGACCGACCCCGACCGGACGTCCGACCGAAGCACACCCGAGCCGATTCTACGAATGTCCAACGAGCACCGGATGTCCGGACCCTCATGAGCCTTCGGACGACCGGTGACTCCCGGACATCTGACGCATGTGTGCTGCCATGTGTTGGGTCGCAGCCCATGTACCCCCCCCCCCCACTTCGTCCCCTTCTGCACTAAGACTATAAATAGACCTCCTATTCCTTTTAGCTAGGGTTAGCATTAGTTTAGCTCATATTTAGAGATAGAGCATTGCTCATCCACACCGGATCTACTCCATGAGACAGACCGCGGCCCCTCTTCGGATAAGAGCCCTTTGGATTCAAGACCCCTTTACAGGAAGATCCCCTTGTGGATTCAAGACCTCCTCGCGGACAAAGACCGTTACCTTTGTATCGTCCCTAGTTGACCGTGGATCATGTGATCTCTTTTGTACTCGAGGATCTAGCATATGTGTGACTATTTCTTGTTGGTTTAGTGATCCTCTCATGTTTCCCCTCGTGTTTTCCCTCGTGTTCTTTGTGTTCTTCGCGGGATATGCTCCTTTCATGAAAGATCGGGCGATTAGGGTTCTACTCTACATCACAAAGGACAGGCCAAAATGGTCTCTTATGATAAGCAAAGTGTTCCTAAGAATACACGGGAATTTCATCTAGTCACTTTCATCATGTTGGTTTGATTTGTGTTCGCTACTTCGATAATTTGATATGTGGGTGGATTGGTGCTTAGGTGTTGTTCTTACTTGAAAAAACCTCCTACTTATGATTAACCCCCTGCAAGCATCCCCAACTACGAGAAAAGTATTAAGAATAAATTCTAACCATAGCATTAAACTTTTGGATCCAGTCGGTCCCTTACGGAGCAGCACCTAAACTAGGGTTTAAACTTATGTCACTCTCGTAACTCATCATCTAATAACTACTCCAAAATGCATTCCCTTAGGCCCTAATATGGTGAAGTGCTATGTAGTCGACGTTCACATGACACCACTAAGGGCATCCCAACATACATACCATCAAAATATCAAACACATATAAAATTCACATGACTACTGATACGTCTCCAACGTATCTATAATTTTTGATTGTTCCATGCTATTATATTATCTATTTTGGATGTTTAATGGGATTTATTATGCACTTTTATATTATTTTTGGGACTAACCTATTAACGGAAGGCCCAGTGCAAATTGTTGTTTTTTGCCTATTTCAGTGTTTCGGAAAAAGTAATATCAAACGGAATCCAAACGGAACGAAACCTTCGCGAGGATCTTTTTTGGAACAAACGCAATCCAGGAGACTTGGAGTGGAGGTCAAGGAAGCAACGAGGCGTCCACGAGGTAGGGAGGCGCACCCAGGGGGTAGGCAAGCCTCCCACCCTCGTGGGCCCCTCGTAGCTACACCGACCTACTTCTTTCGCCTATATATACTCTTATACCCTCAAAACATCCAGGGGAGCCACGAAACCACTTTTCCACCACCGCAACCTTCTGTACCCGTGAGATCCCATCTTGGGGCCTATTTCAGCGATCTGCCGGAGGGGGATTCGATCACGAAGGGATTCTACATCAACACTATAGCCCTTCCGATGATGTGTGAGCAGTTTACCACAGACCTTCGGGTCCATCGTTATTAGCTAGATGGCTTCTTCTCTCTCTTTGGTTCTCAATACAAAGTTCTCCTTGATGTTTTTGGAGATCTATTTGATGTAATACTTTTTGCGGTGTGTTTGCCGAGATCCGATGAATTGTGGGTTTATGATCAAGATTATCTATGAACAATATTTGATTCTTCTCTGAATTCTTATATGCATGATTTGATATCTTTGCAAGTCTCTTTTAATTATCGGTTTAGTTTGACCTACTAGATTGATCTTTCTTGCAATGGGAGAAGTCCTTAGCTTTGGGTTCAATCTTGCGGTGTCCTTTCCCAGTGATAGTAGGGGCAGCAAGGCACGTATTGTATTGTTGCCATCGAGGAAAAAATATGGGGTTTATATCATATTGCTTGGGTTTATCCCTCTACATCATGTCATCTTGCCTAATGCCTTACTCTGTTCTTATGAACTTAATACTCTAGATGCATGTTGGATAGAGGTCGATGTGTGGAGTAATAGTAGTAGATGCAGAATCGTTCTGGTGTACTTGACATGGATGTGATGCCTATGTTCATGATCATGCCTATATATTCTCATAACTATGCGCTTTTCTATCAATTGCCCGGCAGTAATTTGTTCACCCATCGTAATATATGCTATCTTGAGAGAAGCCACTAGTGAAACCTATGGCCCTCGGGTCTACTTTACATCATATAAGTTTCTGATCTGTAATTCTAGATTACTATTTATTTTGCAATCTTTACATTTCAATCTATACAACAAAAATACCAAAAAAATTGATCTTATTATCTTCATCAGATCTCACTTTTGCAAGTGGACGTGAAGGGATTGACAACCCCTTTATCGCGTTGGTTACAAGGTTCTTGATTGTTTGTGCATGTACTAGGCGACTTGAGTGTAGTCTCCTACTGGATTGATACCTTGCTTCTCAAAAACTAAGGGAAATACTTATGCTACTTTGCTGCATCACCCTCTCCTCTTCAAGGGAAAACCAACGCATGCTCAGGAGGTAGCAAGAAGGATTTGTGGCGCTGTTGCCAGGGAGATTTGCACCAAGTCAAGTCAAGATTTGATCTCTTGTCAACTGACCATTTCTGGCGCCGTTGTCGGGGAGATCTACGCTCAAGTCAAGACATACCAAGTGCCCATCACAAACTCTTATCTCTCGCATTACATTATTTGCCATTTGCCTCTCGTTTTCCTCTCCCCCACTTCACCTTTGCCTTCTCTTTGCCTCTTTCCTGTTTGCCTTTCTTTTGCCATGCATGACCGAATCAAAAAGGGCTAGGGGCTCTCTCCGGGGTTTTACATTGGACAGTCCCTCTGTCCTTTCTAAGCTCACAAATAATGGTGCTATGGAAAGACCTACCGGGGTTACCGATGAGAGTTTAAATAATTTTGACGAGGATGACCCCAAATTTTTTTGTTATTAGCTTGATGAGTCTTTGAAAGATGCATGGGATAGGCTATTATGGATCCGAGCCAGCTATGTGCCCCAATATCAAATTGAGATATACCTAAAAAGATTTTATGTTGGCTTACCCTCTTCGTTCAAGCAAGTTTTAGATTCTATTTTTGAAGAAGATTTTCTTGAGGGAGATGCCATAGATACCTATGAAAGGATGAAAACTATATTTGGGCACCCCATGAGTGAGAAGGTTGAATCCACCTCCCTTTTGTGCTTTTATGAAAATGAAATTATCAAAGAGATGAAGGCTAGCTTAGATGCAAATTTCCGTAGCGTGCTTAATCTTTATTTCACCATTAATGGACACGTGATTTCTCAAAATAGAAAGATAAATGCTATAGATAATAAATTTTCTATTTTCTTTCCCAACACCAAAGATGGGAATACCTAGATCTATTCTTGCTTTTATGCCTAGCTAGGGGCGTTAAACGGTAGCGCTTGTTGGGAGGCAACCCAATTTTGTTTTTGTTCCTTGCTTTTTGTTCCTACTTAGTAATAAATAATTCATCTATCCTCTGTTATGATTGTGTTTTTTATGTTTCAATTATTTTTTGTGCCAAGTAAATCCCTTAGGATCTTCTTGGGTGATTGTTATTTGATCTAGCTGGAAAAAACAGAAAGTTTACGCTCACGAGAATAATTTTCATTTTTTACCAGAGATCTATAAAATACCAATTTCAACTGCAGTAGATCAATATACAAATTATTTAGGCCTTCCTAATTTTGCAGAATTTGTGGAGTTACAGAAGTATTCGAAACCTACAGATTACTACAGATTGTTCTGTTTTAGACAGATTCTATTTTTCCTGTGTTCTTTGCTTATTTTGATGAATCTATGGCTAATATCGGGGGTATGAACCATAGAGAAGTTGGAATACAGTAGGTTTAACACCAATATAAATAAAGAATGAGTTCATTACAGTACCTTAAAGTGGTTGTTTGTTTTCTTATACTAACGGAGCTCATGAGATTTTCTGTTGAGTTTTGTGTTGTGAAGTTTTCAAGTTTTGGGGTAAAGATTTGATGGATTTTGGAACAAGGAGTGGCAAGAGCCTAAGCTTGGGGATGCCAAAGGCACCCCAAGGTAAAATCCAAGGAAAACCAAAAGCCTAAGCTTGGGGATGCCCCGGAAGGCATCCCCTGTCTCGTCTTCGTCTATCAGTAACTTTACTTGAGGCTATATTTTTATTCACCACATGATATGTGTTTTGCTTGGAGCGTCTTGTATGATTTGAGTCTTTGATTTTTAGTTTACCACAATCATCCTTGCTGTACACACCTTTTGGAGAGGCACACATGAATCGAAATTTATTAGAATACTCTATGTGCTTCACTTATATCTTTTGAGCTAGATAAATTTTGCTCTAATGCTTCACTTATACCTTTTTAGAGAACGATGGTGGTTTTATTTTATGGAAATTATTGATCTCTCATGCTTAACTTATATTATTTTGAGAGTCTTTTAGAACAGCATGGTAATTTTCTTTGGCTATAAAATTAGTCCTAATATGATAGGCATCCAGGATGGGTATAATAAAAACTTTCATATAGAGTGCATTAAATACTATGAGAAGTTTGATACTTGGTAGTTGTTTTGAGATATAAAGGTGGTAATATTAGAGTCATGCTAGTTGAGTAATTGAGGAATTGAGAAATACGTGTGTTGAGGATTGCAAGTCCCGTAGCATGCACGTATGGTAAATGTTGTGTGACAAATTTGAAGCATGGGGTGCTCTTTGATTGCTTTCCTTATGAGTGGCGGTCGGGGACGAGCGATGGTCTTTTACTACCAATATATCCCCCTAGGAGCATGCGCATAGTGCTTGGTTTTGATGACTTGTAGATTTTTGCAATAAGTATGTGAGTTCTTTATGACTAATGTTTAGTCCATGGATTATACCCACTCTCACCCTTCCATCATTACTAGCCTCTTCGGTACCGTGCATTGCCTTCGCTCACCTCGAGAGTTGGTGCAAACTTCGCCAGTGCATCCAAACCCCGGGATATGATACGCTCTATCACACATAAGCCTCCTTATATCTTCCTTAAAACAGACACCATACCTACCTATTATGGCATTTCCATAGCCATTCCGAGATATATTGCCATGCAACTTTCCACCGTTCCATTTATTATGACACGCTCCATCATTGTCATATTGCTTTGCATGGTCATGTAGTTGACATCATATTTGTGGCAAAGCCACCTTCATAATTATTTCATTGATTCATTGCATATCCCGATACACCGCCGGAGGCATTCACATAGAGTCATATTTTGTTCTAAGTATGGAGTTGTAATTCTTGAGTTGTAAGTAAATAAAAGTGTGATGATTTTAATTTTTAGAGCATTGTCCCATGTGAGGAAAGGATGATAAATACTATGATTCTCCAACAAATCGGGATGAGATTCCGAATGAAAAAAAGAGAGGCCAAAGAAGCCCAAATAAAAAAAGAGGCCAAAGAAGCCCAAACAAAAAAATGAGAGAAAATGTGACAAGGAGCAATGTTACTATCCTTTTTCCACACTTGTGCTTCAAAGTAGCACCATGATATTCATGATAGAGAGTCTCTTATTTTGTCACTTTCATATACTAGTGGGAATTTTTCATTATAGAACTTGGCTTGTATATTCCAATGATGGGCTTCCTCAAAATGCCCTAGGTCTTCATGAGCAAGCAAGTTGGATGCACACCCACTTAGTTTCTTTTGTTGAGCTTTCATATATTTATAGCTCTAGTGCATCCGTTGCATGGCAATCCCTACTCCTTGCATTGACATCAATTGACGGGCATCTCCATAGCCTATTTATTAGCCGCGTCAATGTAAGACTTTCTCCTTTTTTGTCTTCTCACACAACCTCCATCATCATATTTTATTCCACCCATAGTGCTATGCCCATGGCTCGCGCTCAGATATTGCATGAAAGTTGAAAGAGTTTGAAAAGGCTAAGTATGAAACAATTGCCTGGCTTGTCATCGGGGTTGTGCATGATGGGAGCATTTTGTGTGACGGAAATGAAGCATGGCCAAACTATATGATTTTGTAGGGATAAGCTTTCTTTGGCTATGTTATTTTGATAAGACATAATTTCTTATTTAGTGTGCTTGAAGTATTGCTATTTTTATGTCAATATTAAACTTTTGTCTAGAATCTTTTGGATCTAAACATTCAGGCCACAATAAAGAGAATTACATTGAAAATTATGTTAGTTAGCATTCCACATCAAAAATACTGTTTTTATCATTTACCTACTCGAGAACGAGGAGGAACTAACCTATTAACCGAAGGCCCAGTGCAAATTGTTGTTTTTTTGCCTATTTCAGTGTTTCATAGAAAAGGAATATCAAATGGAATCCAAACAGAACGAAACCTTCGCAGGGATCTTTTTTGGAACAAACGCAATCCAGGAGACTTGGAGTGGAGGTCAAGGAAGCAACGAGGCGACCACGAGGTAGGGAGACGCGCCCAGGGGTAGGCACGCCCCCACCCTCGTGGGCCCCTTGTAGCTCCACCGACCTACTTCTTTCACCTATATATATACTATTATACCCTGAAAACATCCAGGGGAGCCACGAAAACACTTTTCCTCCACCGCAACCTTCTGTACCCGTGAGATCCCATCTTGGGGCCTTTTCCGGTGATCTATCGGAGGGGGATTCGATCACGGAGGGCTTCTACATCAACACCATAGCCTCTCCGATCATGTGTGAGTAGTTTACCACAGACCTTCGAGTCCATAGTTATTAGCTAGATGGCTTCTTCTCTCTCTTTGGTTCTCAATACAAAGTTCTCCTCGATGTTCTTGGAGATCTATTCAATGTAATACTTTTTGCGGTGTGTCTGCCGAGATCCGATGAATTGTGGGTTTATAATCAAGATTATCTATGAACAATATTTGATTCTTCTCTAAATTCTTATATGCATGATTTGATATCTTTGCAAGTCTCTTCGAATTATCGGTTTAGTTTGGCCTACTAGATTGATCTTTCTTGCAATGGGAGAAGTGCTTAGCTTTGGGTTCAATCTTGTGGTGTCCTTTCCCAGTGATAGTAGGGGCAGCAAGGCACGTATTGTATTGTTGCCATAGAGGATAAAAAGATGGGGTTTATATCATATTGCGGAGCTGTTCTGCCGAGGAAATATCCCTGTGAGAGGGGGAAATCATCACCATCGTCATCACCATCGATCCTCTCTTCAGGAGGGGGTCAATCTCCATCAACATCTTCACCAGCACCATCTCCTCTCAAACCCTAGTTCATCTCTTGTATCCAATCTTTGTCCCAAAACCTCAGATTGGTACCTGTGGGTTGCTAGTTGTGTTGATTACTCCTTGTAGTTGATGCTAGTTGGTTTATTTGGTGGAAGATCATATGTTCAGATCCTTTATGCATATTAATACCCCTCTGATTATGAACATGAATATGCTTTGTGAGTAGTTACGTTTGTTCCTGAGGACATGGGAGAAGTCTTGCTATAAGTAGTCATGTGAATTTGGTATTCGTTCGATATTTTGATGAGATGTATGTTGTCTCTCCTCTAGTGGTGTCATGTGAACGTTTACTACATGACACTTCACCATTGTTTGGGCCTAGGGGAAGGCATTGGGAAGTAATAAGTAGATGATGGGTTGCTAGAGTGATAGAAGCTTAAACCCTAGTTTATGCGTTGCTCCGTAAAGGGCTGATTTGGATCCATATGTTTCATGCTATAGTTAGGTTTACCTTAACACTTTTTTTGTAGTTGTGGATGCTTGCAAGAGGGGTTAATCATAAGTGGGATGATTTTCCAAGGAAGGGCAGTACCCAAGCACCGGTCCACCCACATATCAACTTATCAAAGTACCGGACGCGAATCATATGAGCGTGATGAAAACTAGCTTGACAATAATTCCCATGTGTCCTCGGGAGCGTTTTCCTTTATATAAGAGTTTGTCCAGGCTTGTCCTTTGCTACAAAAAGGATTGGGACATCTCGCTGCACCTTATTTACTTTTATTACTTGTTACCCGTTACAAATTACCTTATCACAAAACTATCTGTTACTGATAATTTTAGTGCTTGCAGAGAATACATTACTGAAAACTGCTTATCATTTCCTTCTGCTCCTCGTAGGGTTCGACACTCTTACTTATCGAAAGGACTACGATTGATCCCCTATACTTGTGGGTCATAAATACCGTACTCAAATAGCTACCCTGCATGGCGCCTCCTAGCTAATAAAAAAGGGGACGCGTGGCGGCACATAAATGGTAACTAGAACGCCCATAGTTTCAATAATACTTGTGTTTCCGATTGCAACATGACAATACTTGTTCCAAAATGACTTTGTGGATTGTTAATGTGTGCGCATTCGCAAATCGGACAGCAAAATTACCACAACATGTTGGTGCCATGTCATGACACCAAGCCAAGTTTCATGATTTTCATGCTTGTTTTGGATTTATAGGAATTAAAAAACCAAGTTTCTCAATGTTTCCGGCCGAGCCACGATGCCCAGATGTTTGAATTGCATTCCCCTTTCTTGCATGGGGCCTAGAAATTTACCCAAGGACACACGTTATTTTTCAACCAACTTTGGTGCACTGGAGCATGTGCTTGTAGTTCAAATTTGAATTATGCACATTAAATGACCAGAAACTCAATTAATGTATAAAAAAGGCCAAAAGAACCCGGAATAATTCCAAAATTTAACACGACACTCATATAGTTGTATGTTGCCTCTATAAAGAAAATCAAGGGGGGCAGCGTATATCGTTTCGCACACAAAGGTGACACATTCCCTCTCACAACCACGAGCCTTCTTGAGAGAAGCTCTGGTTTGCAAGAAGCTTATACCAAAACTTGTTCCAATTCGGCCAAATTTTTTACCACAACATGTTAGTACCATGACATGACACCATGCCAAGTTTCATGATTTTCAGGCGTGTTTTGGATTTACAAGAATTTTAAAACCAAGTTTCTCAATGTTCTCGGCCGAGCCACGACGCCCAGATGTTTGAATTTCATTCCCATTTCTTGCATGGGACCTAGAAATTCACCCGAGGACATACATGTTATTTTTCAACCAACTTTGGTGCACTAGAGCATGTGTTTGTAGTTCAAAATTGAATTATGCACATTAAATGATCATAAACTCAATTGATGTATAAAAAAGGCCAAATGAACCCAGACTAATCCCAAAATTTAACACGACACTCATATAGTTCTATGTTGCCTCTGTAAAGAAAATCAAGGGGGGCGGCGTATATCGTTTCGCACACAAAGTTGACATGTTCCCTCTCAGAAGCACGAGCCTTCTTGAGAGAAGCTCCGGTTTGCAAGAAGCTTATACCAAAACTTGTTCCAATTTGGCCAAGTTTTTTACCACAACATGTTAGTGCCATGACATGGACACCATGCCAAGTTTCATGATTTCCAGGCGAGTTTTGGATTTACAGGAATTTAAAAACCAAGTTTCTCAATGTTCTCGGTCGAGTCACGATGCCCATATGTTTGAATTTCATTCCCATTTCTTGCATTGGACCTAGAAATTCACCCAAGGACACACATGTGTTTTTTCAAACAACTTTGGTGCACCAAAGCATGTGCATGCAGTTCAAATTTGAATTATGCACATTAAATGTCCAGAAACTCAATTAATGTATAAAAAAGGCCAAACAAACCCGGAATAATTCCAAAATTTAACAAAATGTAAACTTAATTAATATCTTCTCTGTGTGGGGCATTTAATAAATGTCTATTATATATGTTTTCTACCCTATTCAAATTTAGTAGAGATGACAGTTTGATGCTCTCACATAATCTATTATTGACGCTATAGGGGATGTTGATTCCTATCAACTACCATATCCTAAAGGTTAAAACAGGTACATAATCATCTTCTCTATTTTGCACAATGCACTATCAACCCCTATACGATGGTGCACGTTAAACTGTTGATATGAGTTTTATGTAAACCGGTGGCTTAAAGTTGATTTTCATATTGTTTGAAATTGTGTCAATAAAGATTTTTTTTAAGAATATTGTTTGCTGATGTTGTGAGATGTGTGTATGAAAGATGCTTTTTTTCCTCCTGTTGCAACTCACAGGCATGTTTTGCTATTGTATAAAAAAGGCCAAACGAACCCGGAATAATTCCAAAATTTAACAGGGCACTCATATAGTTCTATGTTGGCTTTGTAAAGAAAATCAGGGGGAAGCAGTGTATATTGTTTCGCACACAAAGGTGACACGTTCCCTCTCGGAACCACGAGGCTTGTTGAGAGAATCTCCGGTTTGCAAGAAGCTTATACCAAAACTTGTCCCAATTCGGCCAAAAATTATACATATGAAAACAGGGTTTAGCTTATCCCGAACATATCGCTACCTAGAACAATGTACTATGATTTCAATTTAACATAAAATGGATACAAATATTTGAATTGGAGATCGTATGGTACATGTAGTTCATAGTGAAATACGATTACTGCTATATGCATGTTTTCTGTTATCAAGATAATATTTAAATGATGGTATAACTTGACAATAATCGTATTCAAATAAGGAAAATTGATTCAAATTTACTCCATATGGTAGATGACATATATATGTTCATAGGGTGGAGTAAAATGTTCATATAAGATGGAAGATCAAAATGTAGTACTACATCCATTATAAACCGCAAGGTCACCTAATGATGTATTCGAATTCAACATAACATGGATGAGATCCTGGCATTTGTAATCATACAAAAAGGGACATGACTCTTTCTTGTGGTGGGAATTGATTTGTTTTTTGTTGTTGTTGAGGGAAGTGCGAATTGATTTGGTACTGTGCAGGGTAATCTTGTTCTCCTGATTTGCTTTACATTTTTCTTGTAGTTTTTTCAATGGCATTTATAGCAATATAGTAAAACAGGACATGACTCTCTTGTGTCTTGTATGAATTGTTTTTTTGTAAACGTTAAGTATGTTCTGCCAAACATGGAATCTGCGCCTTTTTATCCCAAAAAATTGACGCGCACGAAAACTCCCTCCTCATCCGAAATCAGTCCCGCAGCCCAGACACACGAGATCCCCCTTCTACCCCTCAGCCGGAAATGTCGCCTCGACGTCGCGTGGTCAAAACCGGTGGGGGTACGTTCATAAATTACCATACATTTTGGACAAGTGCGTCCCTAAGCCATGGCTCCCGCCTACCTTCCCCTTCGTCCCCACCATTCATACACCAAGGTCGCCAAAACCCGCGAAACCCCACGCTCCTCCGTTGGCCTCCCGACCACCGCCCAGCCGGAGACTCTTCCCCGATGACGTCGTCCACCACAATAGCTCGTCGTCCCTCATCCGCCGCACCGGATGAGGATCTGTCGTCGATCTCGTCCTCCCACCGGATCAGTCGCCCCATCCTCCATTGAAAGTGCAACTAATCCCTGGGTGGTTTTGGTAATTCTTAACAACATATAGCTCATTGAAGTAATGCCCCTTCAAGATGATCATTTCAAAAATTTCAATGATTGGCATGGCATAGACTAGAGATGTGGACCCATCAAAATGCTAAGGACACATATTGGCTCAAGCTCAAGACTCTACATTTTCATTTTAGTGATCCAAGATCAAAGTGAGTCCATAGGAAAAGCCAATACTAATAAAAGGGGCCGAGGTGTTGCTTAATGGCTTGCTTGCTCAAAATGCTTAATGATATGCTCCAAAAGCCCTCAACCACTTTCTCATATCCACACATGTCCCAAACCAAAATACAAACTCGGCCCCACCGATTTGATCTATCCGGCGCCATCGAGTTCATTTGACATAGCCATAGCCGGAAACCCTAATCAATTCGGTCTCACCGAGATGGGATTGCAAACTCTTTGTTTCGGTCTAACTGAGATGAGTGATCGGTCCCACCAAGTTCGGAATGCAAACTCTCGGTTTCCTTTTCGTAACGTCTCGGTCCCACTGAGTTTGCCTAACCAACTCTTTGTTTGCCTATTACAGAAATCGGTCTCACCGAGTTCATGTGTTCGATCTCATCGAGATTACGTTATGCCCTAACCCTAATGAAATCGGTCACACCGAGTTGACATGTTGGTCCCACCAAAAATCCTAATGTTCACATTTTGAACTAAATCGGTCTGACCGAGTTTAACTATTCGGTCCCACCGAGTTTGGTAAATTGTGTGTAATGGTTAGATTTTGTGTGGAGGCTATATATACCCCTCCACCCATCCTCCATTCATGGAGAGAGCTATTAGAATGTGCCTACACTTCCACCATTTAATTTCTGAGAGAGAACCACCTACTCATGTGTTGAGACCAAGATATTCCAATCCAACCACAAGAATCTTGATCTCTAGACTTCCCCAAGTTGCTTTCCACTCAAATCATCTTTCCACCAAATCCAAATCTGTGTGAGAGAGTTGAGTGTTGGGGAGACTATCATTTGAAGCACAAAAGCAAGGAGTTCATCATCAACACACCATCTATTACCTTTTGGAGAGTGGTGTCTCCTAGATTGGTTAGGTGTCACTTGGGAGCCTCCATCAAGATTGTGGAGTTGAACCAAGGAGTTTGTAAGGGCAAGGAGATCACCTACTTCGTGAAGATCTACCCAAGTGAGGCAAGTCCTTCGTGGGTGATGGCCATGGTGGGATAGACAAGGTTGCTTCTTCGTGGACCCTTCGTGGGTGGAGCCCTCCATGGACTCGTGCAGCCATTACCCTTCGTGGGTTGAAGTCTCCATCAACGGGGATGTATGATAGCACCACCTATCGGAACCACGCCAAAAATCTCCGTGTCTACATTGCATTTCCTCCCTCCAAACTCCTCGCCTTTACCTTCATATGCAATGATTTACATTCCGCTGCTATACTCTTAGATTTGCATGTGTAGGTTGATTGCTTGACTTGTGATAAGTTGCTAAAATCTGCCAAGATTTAAAATTGGGAAAAGGCAAGATTTTTATTTGGTCAAGTAGTCTAACCACCCCCCCTCTAGACATACTTTCGATCCTACAAGTGGTATCAGAGCTTTGGTCTCTATTTGTCTTGATTTCCATAGCTTTGGTGATCATAGCCTTGGTTTCACAACCTAGGAGAGTATAGCGTCTAGCGAGGGAAACTACCACCGTAGAGGTCCTTACTTTGATGTTACCATTTTTTCTAGTTGGAAGCATAAGATGAAAATGCATATTCTTGGACATAACCTGTGACGCCCCCGATTCAATCGTACACTAATCATGCACGCAAATGTGTACGATCAAGATCAGGGACTCACGGAAAGATATCACAACACAACTCTAAAACATAAATAAGTCATACAAGCATCATAATACAAGCCAGGGGCCTCGAGGGCTCGAATACAAGTGCTCGATCATAGACAAGTCAGCGGAAGCAACAATATCTGAGTACAGACATAAGTTAAACAAGTTTGCCTTAAGAAGGCTAGCACAAACTGGGATACAGATCGAAAGAGGCGCAGGCCTCCTGCCTGGGATCCTCCTAACTACTCCTGGACGTCGTCAGCGGGCTGCACGTAGTAGTAGGCACCTCCGGTGTAGTAAGGGTCGTCGTCGACGGTGGCGTCTGGCTCCTGGACTCCAGCATCTGGTTGCGACAACCAGAAAGAAAGGAAAGGGGGAAAAAGGGGGGAGAAAGCAACCGTGAGTACTCATCCAAAGTACTCGCAAGCAAGGAACTACACTACATATGCATGGGTATATGTGTAAGGAGGCCATATCAGTGGACTGAACTGCAGAATGCTAGAATAAGAGGGGGATAGCTAAACCTATCGAAGACTACATTCTGGCAGCCTCCGTCTTGCAGTATGTAGAAGAGAGTAGATTGAAGTCCTCCAAGTAGCATCTCCAAGTAGCGTCTCCAAGTAGCATCTCCAGTAGCATCGCATAGCATAATCCTACCCGGCGATCCTCTCCTCATCGCCCTGCGGAAAAGCGATCACCGGGTTGTCTGTGGAACTTGGAAGGGTGTGTTTTATTAAGTATCCGGTTCTAGTTGTCATAAGGTCAAGGTACAACTCCAAGTCGTCCTGTTACCGAAGATCACGGCTATTCGAATAGATTAACTTCCCTGCAGGGGTGCACCACATAACCCAACACGCTCGATCCCATTTGGCCGGACACACTTTCCTGGGTCATGCCCGGCCTCGGAAGATCAACACGTCGCAGCCCCACCTAGGCTCAACAGAGAGGCCAGCACGCCGGTCTAAACCCAAGCGCACAGGGGTCTGGGCCCATCGCCCATAGCACACCTGCACGTTGCGTACGCGGCCGAAAGCGGAACTAGCCCCCTTAATACAAGAGCAGGCTTACGTTCCAATCCGGCGCGCGCCGCTCCGTCGCTGACATCTGAAGTGCTTCGGCTGATACCACGACGTCGGGATACCCATAACTACTCCCACGTAGATGGTTAGTGCATATAGGCTCGTAGCCAGACTCAGATCAAATACCAAGATCTCGTTAAGCGTGTTAAGTATCCGCGAACGCCGAACAGGACCAGGCCCACCTATCTCCTAGGTGGTCTCAACCTGCCCTGTCGCTCCGCCACAAAGTAACAGTCGAGGGCCGTCGGGAACCCAGGCCCACCTCTACCGGGATGGAGCCACCTGTCCTTTCAGCCCCCTCGTTAGAATCACTTGCGGGTACTCAATGAGCTGACCCGACTTTAGTCACCATCTGTATAGTATGTATGTATGTATAGTATATACCCGTGATCACCTCCCAAGTGATCACGGCCCGATAGTATAGCAAGGCAGACTGACAAGAATGTAGAGCCAATGATGATAAACTAGCATCCTATACTAAGCATTTAGGATTGCAGGTAAGGTATCAACAGAGGTAACGACAATGTCAGGCTATGCATCAGAATAGGATTAACGAAAGCAGTAACATGCTACACTACTCTAATGCAAGCAGTATAGAGGAGAATAGGCGATATCTGGTGATCAAGGGGGGGGGGGGCTTGCCTGGTTGCTCTGGCAAGAGAGAGGGGTCGTCAACTCCGTAGTCGAACTGGGCAGCAGCATCGTCGGTCTCGTAGTCTACCGGAGAGAAGAGGGGGGAGAAATAATGAATACAGAGCAAACAAAGCACCACAAAATATATCAAGGCAATACGCGGTGTTCGGTGTGCCCTAACGCGGTAGTAGGTGATACCGGTGAAGGGGGGAAAACCATCCGGGAAAGTATTCCCGGTGTTTCGTGTTTTCGGGCAGAGGAGCCGGAGGGGGAAAGTTGCGAGTTCGATAGGTTAGGGGTGTGTGGCGGACGAACGGACTGCGTATCCGGATTCGTCTCGTCATTCTGAGCAACTTTCATGTTGAAAATATTTTAATCCGAGTTACGGATTAAAATATATGATTTTTTAAAAGATTTTAACAATTTGGAATTTAATTATTTATTTAATTAATTCGAAAAAATGTATTTATGACGTCAGCATGATGTCATGCTGACGTCAGCAGTCAACAGGGGTTGACTGAGTCAACCCTGACATGTGGGCCCCGTTCGTCATACTCTGCTAACTAATTAACCTAGCTTCGTTTGATTAACAGAAGTTAATTAGGTTAATTAGTCATTAGGTTAATCTAATTATAGTTTAATTAAACTTAACTAGTTAATTAAATTAATTAAACCGGATTAATTAACTTAATTAATTACTTGATTAATTAATTAATTAATTAATAATTTTATTAAATCATTTTTTTATTTTTATTAAATTTTTTTTAATTCCTTTTTTTTATAATCGTTCTGGGGCTGGGGCCCCCATGTCAGTGGCCCTGGGGGGCCTTAACGGGTGCGGGCGCATGGGCGCGCGGGTGCAGGGGGCTACGGGGCGCCCGTTAGCGGGTCGAGCCCCTGACCCAGCACCGCAGGTCGCCGGCCAGGGGAGTCGCCGGCCGCG
>NC_057794.1:289721290-289737431 GCF_018294505.1 Triticum aestivum | reverse complement strand
GGGTGGTTAGGGTTTGGCCGAGTGGGGAGCGGGGGTTATGCAGGGGGCGAGTGGGCCGGCCTGGGGGCCCGATGGCCTGCTGGGCCGAGGCCCAGTGGGGGGGGTTGCTCTTTTTTTTTGGTGTGTTCCTTTTGTTTTGAGCTTTTTCCTTTTATCTAATTTTCCTTTCTAACTTAGTTTCTATTTATTTTAGTTTTATTAAATATAACACTAGCCCCTAAATTAGTATTTATAAGTACTCTATTGCCACATGAATTTCTCATACCTAATAAAATAGTTTAATGTTTTAATATTTATAAAATGCCTTTAATTATTTGTTTAAGCCACTGTTTTATTTAGTTTAGTGCTTTTAGTTATTTTATAAAAATGTGTTTTCTATACTATAATTACCTATGCCATTTTTGGCACAGCCCGAACATTTTAGTTTAATATTTTGAAAACTTTTGTCGTTTGATTGATTTAGGATTTAAATTTGAAACGGCTTTGAATTAACCCGGGATTAATTTCAGTGACAGAGGTGACGTGTCACCATTAACGTGAGATCACTGTAGCTTAATTATCCGGGTGTCACAATTCTCCTCCACTACAAGAAATCTCGTCCCGAGATTTAGGATCGGTTATAAGGGGGAAGGGGTCTGGTTACGAAATTCTAACGATTCTTCTCGATCATAGTAGCTCTTCTCGAAGAGGTCGACCCATTACATCGATGTCTTCAGTCCTCTCCTGCTTCAGGTCATTAAGATGAAGTCGGCATCCTTTCTTCCGGAACTCCATCGTACTTACGAAGGAATAAAGGGTGGGCATACAGGGAGAACGAACCTCTGCAAGGTTAACTATCTGATCGATAAGATCGGGGAAGGTGGCGGAAAGTAACTCTCGAATTGAAACTTAACGAATTATCGAGAGCAAAGTGAGAAAGTACCACGAGAAGTTCCAAGCGGGTAGGCAATCGTTCGATGCCTGTTACAAGGCGTGAAAGGGGTTCAGAGCAACGGGAATAAGCATTGCATCTGATACCAGAATAGACCACTAGGACAGTGGCCCGTGGATTACATACGAGTCCATGCGCGAGGAATAACTTTGGGAATAGGGGGTGTACAGGACAGTCAGGTTTCGATCCTGTAGAAATGTGGGTTATAGGCCCACCATGTGGGTAAAAAGTAGAAAGGGGGCTGACATCTTGCACGGTCATGATAGCAAGGCAATTCAGAGGGTAGCCTGCCAGTTATGTCGGCATCAACATCGATACCAAGGGCGAGGGACGAAGAGAACCACTTTCCTGCTTGTTGAACGAGGCGGGCCAATAGGCAAGGTTCTCGTCCATCGGTGGCTACCAAAATGTCATCAACACTAGTAACAGGGTCATACTAACAGAGTGGTGCAACGAGGTGCTTACCTAAGCAGTGAATTATCACTGCTTAGAGTATATAGACCACAAGAAAGGTCAAGGAAACCAATGGAAAGGAAATTGTGATCATCAGGATAAACAGAACAGTGGAAAGGAAAATGCGTTTAAACACATATTTCAGGGGTATATCCTTCCCAAGGTGAAGCAGAGCATGATATCCATGATAGGATATAATGTAGAAAACTCATTAGGTAAGGGGAGAGAAATTTCATGACATTACCCATACAAAGGTGTTTGGATAATTGATAAGAAAAATTTAGCATTTGCTTTAAATGTTCTTGTCGAAAATCGGAGTATCACAGACATGCTTCGAGATAGCTTCGACATGGTCATCAGGTGAAGATCAGACTTTGGAAACACGAAGGATCCATCAGGAATAACTTGTAGAATAAGTCTTACAATTTCCTCATGGATGAATGGAAACCTTGCTGAAAAGGAATCTATAATGATAGGTCCTCTAGCCGGGGGGGTGCTAGGCATGACATAATGTTACCGGGTCATCAAAGGATCAATATCATAACTCTTGGAAAGTTGTCCCAACCATCATATCTGACCGAGATTCATATCCAATTGGTGTCGTGATACCTCAGACTCAGGGGGTCCGAGAGGAAAAGGTGCAACACAAATCGGCGAAATGACATTGCAAGATTCTCGGGAATTGAACTATGGAAGCGAGTTCCGAAACAAGAGTTCTCCACTAATCCAAGGAGAGATGAGGAGGTGGCTGATGGATTCAGCAACATTTTGTCAAGATTTCCAAAAAAATGAATTTCCACAATCAGGTGAACAAAGAGATATCATTTGTCGGATCAAATGATATAATGATGTATGCTTGAGGAAACATACTCAATTAAACATTGGTTGAAAGGTGCACCCGAATATGGGTTGGGTTGCACGATCAATGTTAGAGTGGTGACTTGACGAACAAAAGAATTAGAATGAAACTCGACCATTACTTCAAAGCAATAGGGTTGCTAGAAGTTTCGAATTCACACGTCATAGCTCAATTGTCGGTATTCCGGTTGAAAACAATACGGGGACCAAGGAATGAACGAAGATGGCAAGAAGCATTATGATATCAAGAATTCTTAAGAGGTGGTGAAATTCTCACCACATTCTTGACAAAAAGTGATGGTAATACTTCCGAGGTAAGGAAGATCAACTGCTGGGTAGCCGGGATCTCAAGGTTTACACAAAAACACGAACAAGTTGTGTTGAACGAAAGGCAATAAAGTGGTCGATGAGAACAGGAATCATCGAGGGGCAAGGATGGTATTACCCATCATGAATTCAATTGAATTCCTGGAAGAGCTCATAAGGTTGATGATGATCACGACACAATTGTCGAGAGATTTCATGCAGATGTAGTCAATCAGCGACGACATCAAGTCAAAGGAATGATGAAGCAAGAGGTTATTGGAACCACAGTTACGACACAAACTCGAACTCAAGCTTGTTGTTTAAGGTGAAAGGGTATGACGAGGAAAATCGACGTAAGGTTAGTTCACCGTCGAAAATTGGTGCTCCGAGAATAAGGACCAGGTAGCACAGTTAGAATCATCACGACAATGATGTAGCCAAACAGGCTAGGAATGGCGTGATCGGGTACAAACTCATACTTATAGAAGCTTACTGAAGAGTTGTTGAACCGTAGAGCGGACTCGGTTCAGTTATCGGTGTCTTTGAGTGTTTAATAACTCAGAGCCCGTGAAAAATTGGAATCAGTGGTAAGGTAGCACTTGATGAAGAACTCATAAGAAGTTATGCAGTACCATGATAATCTCGAGATACCAGGGGGGTAATACTCAACACAAGATCAAAGTAAAGGTTGGACTGGTGTATTGATCCATAGAAGACAATTGTTTTAACTTGTCCGAGAAATGGAATCAAAGAAGAACAATCATGGTCGGAACCACGGTTGCAAGGGATCAATTCACAGATACCATAAGTTAGCTATCAAGGAAATAGTTATTATTACAAGAAGCTTCCACGATAGGATATACATCGCGTCCATGGGCATGAACACAAAGTTCAAGGTCGACTCCCACTTCTTCAATGCATAACCTTTCATTCACCTCTCGTATTTCGAAAATGACATTAGTTGTTGAAAGTGTTTTTTTTACCTGGTGCAATACCAGATAAATATGACCCGTGTAATCTTTCGGGTTCACACGGATTAGGGAAGGCGTAGGTTCAACCCATCAGGGCATCTTAGGAACATATACCACAAAGTTCAATAGTAAATACCACCAGCTTGAAAGCAGAGCATGGTTGGCCAAGAAGATGATACAATTTACCAAAGGCACTATGTATCAGGGGAAGAACTCACAAGGTGATTGAATAAGAAGGACACTGTCGGATAGCAATCCAACAATGGATCGGGCAATCCACAACGGAGTTGAGGTGAGTATCGGTATTCCAGAAAGAATGCACGGGCATCATATTATAGAACATCGGAATAACCCGATGCTTAGATAACAAAGGAATTATGATTTCCAAAACAAAAGATCAGAAGCAGTCGCTCTGACCAAGGATGGATAAGTTGGATAAACCAGAGGCACAATTGGTGACAAATAGTTTGGTCGAGAACCAGCTCATGTTCAAAAATGATGTCTCATTCGGAAAGATAAGTTAGAAGGGTTGATAGATGATTGTGTGCATTCGCACACATGTTGAATCAATAGGATCAAAATGACGGTGTCGAAAGATACTAGTGAATATTGCCAGATATATGGAAAGCATCCATAATGCTAGTAGACAAGTATTTGCAGAGCAATAAAGCTGCTAAGGATTTTCGGAGGATTGAATAGTATTTCAAAGTCTTTTGTGAAACACATGAACAACTGGGGATAAGCGGATACTCGATAAGTGCGAGAATTAACCGTAGGGGTATTCAAGTGACAAAGAACAGCAAGGCAGTAAGCTCAAGGGATTTTCGAAACAACGACGAGTTTTTCAGGGTATCTTGTAATAACAAGACCACTGGGGATGAATGTAAGAATAACAAATGCAAGTAGTTATCCATAAGGGTTTGTGGTGGAAGGTGAATTGCAAACGCGATGAACACAAGTTCTCGGGTTAACAGTGGAGAGTATCTTCAGGGTCTTCTAGTGCTGCAGACGATCATTAGTAATAAGGGGCTCTCCGGGTGAAAGTGATAACGAGATCCTAATGTTAGATTTAATAAACTTCATTTAACCCGAATAGAGGAGAGATCATAGTACCAGAGTAAAGGTCGAGGAGTAAAAGATCCTACTACCACCCGATGGCGACGTGGGCCCGTAAGGCACACAGCCAAGTTAGTAAAAGTTTTTGTAATGTCTAGACTCGACTTCGGCCAAGAAGTGTGAAAGGGGGATTCCTACAGGCAGTTGGCTCTGATACCAACTTGTGACGCCCCCAATTCAATCGTACACTAATCATGCACGCAAATGTGTACGATCAAGATCAGGGACTCACGGAAAGATATCACAACACAACTCTAAAACATAAATAAGTCATACAAGCATCATAATACAAGCCAGGGGCCTCGAGGGCTCGAATACAAGTGCTCGATCATAGACAAGTCAACGGAAGCAACAATATCTGAGTACAGACATAAGTTAAACAAGTTTGCCTTAAGAAGGCTAGCACAAACTGGGATACAGATCGAAAGAGGCGCAGGCCTCCTGCCTGGGATCCTCCTAACTACTCCTGGACGTCGTCAGCGGGCTGCACGTAGTAGTAGGCACCTCCGGTGTAGTAAGGGTCGTCGTCGACGGTGGCGTCTGGCTCCTGGACTCCAGCATCTGGTTGCGACAACCAGAAAGAAAGGAAAGGGGGAAAAAGGGGGGAGAAAGCAACCGTGAGTACTCATCCAAAGTACTCGCAAGCAAGGAACTACACTACATATGCATGGGTATATGTGTAAGGAGGCCATATCAGTGGACTGAACTGTAGAATGCTAGAATAAGAGGGGGATAGCTAAACCTATCGAAGACTACGCTTCTGGCAGCCTCCGTCTTGCAGTATGTAGAAGAGAGTAGATTGAAGTCCTCCAAGTAGCATCTCCAAGTAGCGTCTCCAGGTAGCATCTCCAGTAGCATCGCATAGCATAATCCTACCCGGCGATCCTCTCCTCGTCGCCCTGCGGAAAAGCGATCACCGGGTTGTCTGTGGAACTTGGAAGGGTGTGTTTTATTAAGTATCCGGTTCTAGTTGTCATAAGGTCAAGGTACAACTCCAAGTCGTCCTGTTACCGAAGATCACGGCTATTCGAATAGATTAACTTCCCTGCAGGGGTGCACCACATAACCCAACACGCTCGATCCCATTTGGCCGGACACACTTTCCTGGGTCATGCCCGGCCTCGGAAGATCAACACGTCGCAGCCCCACCTAGGCTCAACAGAGAGGCCAGCACGCCGGTCTAAACCTAAGCGCACAGGAGTCTGGTGTCACATCCCTAGCTGCTGGTAGTGCTCTAGGCTAGCTCATGTGTGCATCATATTTAAATTCTGAAACCTGAACTGAGGAATTTTGGAAACCTCAAAATCTAATTAAAAGAAGGGCAAGCACCCTTTAAATTGCATTCTGTGAATCCAAAATGCCCTAAAAATAGTTTTGTGAATTTTGGCAAGAGTTATATATCAAACCAAAATTCTGGAATATTTTTAAGGAATTATTTGGTCTCTGAATTTAAATCAATAATCTATTTGAATTTGGGGATATATTCATAATATATAATGAATATGTTTTCAAATGCTTTGAAATGTTTTATGTACTTTTGGAATAGTCCAGAGAGGTAACATAAAATATTTCAGAATGTTTTGGCACTGTTTGAAATTATTTTGAATTTGAAAACAGTGGCAAAATAAAATAAAAAGGAAAACAGAACAGAAAAATTAAAAGGGACAGTACTTACCTGGCCTCACCCGTGCAGCCCACCAGAGCCGGCCCAGCTCCTGTGCTGGTCCAGCACTGTGCGGCCCAGCCCACCCGGGTCGCCACCGTCTTCAACCTCCTGCCAGTAGGCAGGAGGGCGTGTGCCCGACGCGCGCGCGCACGCTCCGGCCACCTCCTGCTTACCCGCTCGCCGCTGGAGGCACCCGAGGGCGCCACGCACTCCCCCTCGCCCCCTGCACCTCCCCTCTCTTCCCCTGGACCCCGTTCCCTCCTCTGCTTCCCTCTCGCGCGCAGCCACCGAACACACCCGCCGCCGCCGACGAGCTCTCTCGTGGCCACCGGGCCTCCCTCGCTCCCCCGACTAGCCCAGAGGCTCCGCCTCGACCTCCTCTTCCTCTCCACCAAGCCACGAGGCCCCGGACGCCCTGCATCGCCGCCCACGTCGCCGTTCCCCTCCTCGGCCACCGGAGGTCGTCGCCGTTCGATTCACCGCCGACAGGTCGCCCCCGAGCCCGCTGAGACGCGCTCTGCAACCATAGTGAGCTTGCCGTCGTTTCCCCTCACCTCTCTCTCTCGCGCGCACCCTGTAGCCGCCGCCCCACAAGCACCCGAAGCCGCCGTCCGCCATGGCCGGTGAGCTTCGTGCTCCCGAGCCTCTCCTCCTGCGCTCGTTGCCTCCGGGTATTCCTGGTGACCCCAGCATCCCATAGAGCCCATCGGCCGCGCCCGCCGTGCCGTGTAACGCCGAAACCGAGCACACCTGAGCTCCGGCCGCCGCCTCGCTCGCCGTCGGCACCGATTCCGGCCGCCCCGAGCGCAACTGACTCCACCAGGAGCTTCGGCTTGTCCCCAGCTCCTCCTAGATGCCCTCCGCGGCCCATTTGGTCGCCGGGGTGGCCAAAACCACCCTCGCCGCCGCGCTAATGGTCGCCGCCGGCCAGAACTCCGGCGGGCTGACGTGGCTTAGTTAATTAGTCACTAACCCCCCACCTACTGACGCTGACAAGTGGGCCCCAGGGCTTAGTCAAAGCTAACCAGCCCGGGTCAACGCGGGATTAGTCCCTGTGTCACTGACGTGTGGACCCCACACGTCAGGTTTGACCCGGGGCAGCCCTGTTGACTTGCTGATGCAAGCATGACGCAGTGCCGATGTCATAACTCATTTTCTGGATTTAAAATAAATCAGAAAATTCCAGAAAATTGTATAAACTTGTAAAAATCATAGAAATTCAACCGTAACTCCAAATTAAATAAATTATATATGAAAAATTATCAGAAAAATTCAAGGAATCCATCTGTACCATTTTCATGCATGTTAGAACAACTTATAGCTGCTGTTTAGCACAAATCAATTAAAGGGCATTTAAATAATCACATATGGAGTTTGAATTTGAATCTTGTATTCAAACCAACTTCATTTAACTTGTTGCTAGATGCATTAGCCCAAAACACATTCATTTTGCTATGTCATGATCATGCATCATATTGTGCATTGCATTGATTGTGTTTCCTTCTGTGTTGCCGGTATTTGTCCCCTCTCGATAGACGTGATACCGAGGATGTGATCGTTGACACTGATGAAGACTCAATGTTATCTTCAGAAGTGCCAGGCAAGCAAAACCCCCTTGTTCATTCCGATACAATCCTACCCTCTCGCTCCTGCTCTCTTTTACTGCATTAGGACAACACCGATTCAACTGTTACATGCTGCGGTAGTTGAACCCCTTTATCCTTTGCATGACCTGTCATTGCCACAGTAAATAGATGAAACCCACTAGCATGAGTAGGAGTTGTTGAGCCCTGTTGTGCCTACTCATTCATGCTTGTTTGTCATGCCTGCTACTGCTTAGAGTTGAGTCAGGTCTGATTCATCGGGGATGAATCAGAGGCGTGTGAACATGTCCTACTGTGTGTGAGCTAAGTGTGTGAACACGATTTGGTAAAGGTAGCGGTGAGAGGCCATGTAGGAGTACATGGTGGGTTGTCTCATTGTAGCCGTCCTCAGGAACTGAGTTCTGTGTTTGTGATCCATGATTCAGTTACTACCATACATTGGGCCCTGAAATATGACCCCGCTCGACTTCTTATTCACCCTTGTCCTCTGTCCAGGAGTTGCAAGTAGTTTCTGGTGTTTGTAGCTTACTGGAGGCCGTGGACAGCGCTGACCGTAGGGGTGGGCTGTGATGCGGTAGGTACGTGGCACGGTGTACCGGATGCCCGTTAGGTATCTCGGGAACCCTGTTCACATCGTTTGGGGCTGTGAGCGAAACTCCGGCCGGATCTCCTCATGGATGGAACCCGAATAGGCGATAAACCTGGACTAGAGACTTGAGTGTTTAGGTAGGTCGTGGTCGACACCCACGTCGGCTTTCGCTTGAAGTCTGCCGAGCACATGTCGTGTGCAGACGCTAAGTGGTGGAAACATGTATGAAGAAGTACACCCCTGCAGGGTTAATATGATCTATTCGAATAGCCGTGTCCGCGGAAAAGGACTTCTGGGTTGCTTATATCAGTTCATAGACAAGTGAAAGTGGATACTCTAAAATACGCAAGATAAGCGTGAGTGCTATGGATGGCGTTCTCGTAGGGAGACGGGAGCGATTCCATAGTGGTGTATTGATATGGGGAATATGTGGACTCGTGTGCGCCACCTCAAAAGAGTTACTTGCATCGTAGTTCAGGATAGCCACCGAGTCAAAGTTGGCTTGCTGCAGTTAAACCCCACCATCCCCTTGTTGAAAATGATGCATATGTAGTTAGTTCTGATGTAAGTCTTGCTGGGTACATTTGTACTCACGTTTGCCTATTTTATGTTTTTGCAGAGAGACTTCAGTCTCACTAGTAGTTCCACGTGGACTTCGACGTTTAGCTTGATACCTCAGCTACGATCTTGTGCCCTCGGCAGGATCTGGTAGATAGTCAGGCTTCTCAGCCTTTTTCATTTATAGCTGTCTGTACCCAGACATGATAGCTTCCGCTTGTGCTTTGATTTGTATGCTCTGAATGTTGGGTCATGAGACCCATGTTTGTAATATCTCGCTCCTCGGAGCCTATTGATTAAATTACTTGAGTCATAGAGTCATGTTGTGATGCCATGTTGTGTTTGCACATATCGAGCATATTGTGTGTATGTTATTGAAATGCTTGGTATGTGTGGGATCTGACCATCTAGTTGTTTATCTTTAGTAGCCTCTCTTACGGGGAAATGTCTCCTAGTGTTTCCATCGAGCCATGGTAGCTTGCTACTGCTCCGGAACACTTAGGCTGGCCGGCATGTGTCCTTCGTCGTTCCTGTGTCTGTCCCTTCGGGGAAATGTCACGCGGTGAATACCGGAGTCCTGTTAGCCCGCTACAGCCCGGTTCACCGGAGTCCTGCTAGCCCAGTGCTACAGCCTGGATTCACTCGCTGATGACCGACACGTTCGATGCTGGGTCATGGATGCCTGTCCCTGTAAGTCTGTGCCGCTTTGGGTTTACGACTAGCCATGTCAGCCCGGGCTCCTTATCATATGGATGCTAGCGACACTGTCATATACGTGTGCCAAAAGGCGCAAACGGTCCCGGGCAAAGGTAAGGCGACACCTGTGGGAATACCGTGCGTGAGGCCGCAAAGTGATATGAGGTGTTACATGCTAGATCGATGTGGCATCGAGTCGGGGTCCTGACAGCGTTGGTATCAGAGCTTGACTGCCTGTAGGATTACCAAGCCAAACTGGTCGAAGTTGAGTCTAGAAATTCTTTAGTTATATAAGGGAATTGATTGTGGGATGGAACGTAAGGCTCTTTTTACTCCTTATACCTCATGACCTTCTGATCTGAGTCATCATCTTCTCTTCTACGGGGATTAAGAACTAGGCTTTCTCTTCTTTCTATCAGGATCACGTGTTACTAATCCGAAGACTTATAAGATTGTTGGATTTAAGCTTGAGTTCAGTTTCTACTACTTCCGTATGTTAATTGTTGATCTCGAAACCTTGATATCGTGCTTCTGAGTGGTTATGCCACCATTTTTGTGAATGTCTCAAATCTTTTTGAGCATTTACAGCCGTTATGCTGTCCGAGTCATTTCAGGTTTCTAAATAGTCTGATGCAATTGCAAAATCCTTTCCCTCTGGTTTCGATGCTCCTTTATGCCAGCTCAATCACACTAATTGTTGAGTCGAGGTACTCTACTGCCTCGACCTTTATGTTGGAGTTATTACTATGACCCTAGGTGTCTTAGGGGATCATCTAGTAATTTAGCCATGATTTGTGTTCCCAGTGTGATGATTCTGGCCATCATTCTCGAAAGCATCCCGTGATGCTACTTAGTAATAGGTATTCTGTCCCTGGGTTTTTGAACCCGAGATTCACTCTACTTACCTCATGTTGATAGTGTTTGCTAGTTCCTTTAGGATATTAGTAACCTTTGCGATAGTCCTCGAGGTCCGTGGTATATCGTTCTTCCAAATACCATGAACCATTATGGCAGAAGTTTGTTGGATCAAAAGATCACAACAGGCCCTCTAGGAGTTCTCCATGCTATATTGTGACTCTGCCAGTTCTACTTTTCTGCATGGGTTATCCGGAAGAAATATGTTGAACTTGGTTCGACATACTAATTTATGCATCCACAACTCAGAAAATTATATGTTCCTTTGAGTTGTTCTCTTTAGTTGCATTCTGACCCTCGTCTATCAATCGATAGTCAAGAGTATGCATGCATTCATTTATCGATGCCTATTACCCTTGTGGTACGTCAAGCCATTCTGTCCTGAATGACTTGGAGAAACAAACTCCAGTACCTCATCCATATCTAGGATTGGGTCAAAGTAGTTGTGTTCCGCAGATCAAGTTACAATCTAGCTTCTGGTCTGCTCTACCCTGAAGTATTACCTTCTTTATGACAGGAATTTCATGAGAATTGCACCACCTTTTGTGAATTCTTGACATAGTGATACTTCTCGCCATCCTTTTTCATTCCTCGGTTCCGTGTTGATGCAACCGGAATACCGACAAATGAATTGTGATGTGTGAAATCAATACTCCTAGCAACCTTGTTGCTTGGTAGTTAATGGACAATAATTTCATTCTTAGCGTGTTGGCTTTGAATCATCATTCTAAGGTTGATCATGCTACCTAGTCCTTATTTCCTGGTGCACTCTTTGATTGATGAGTTAGGATTTTGTCAAGTCCTCGCTCATTTGATCATATCATCTTGCCCTGAAAAGCAAGATTGTTCTCGAGCTTAGTAACATATCGGTGGTTCGTGATTTCCGAAGATCTTCTCGGAAGTATTACCAGGTCGTCACCTGACCGTTATGTTGAGCCCGTGATCAAGTTGGTTTCTTGTGAACCACCTTCTCTCCAAGAATCGGTGTTAGATATCCCTGAGCTAGTTGGTTAAGCTAGACAACAACTTGGAGAGTTGGAAGATAAAAACTTGTCTGACTTAGTTCGTTCCAAAGGGATATTCTTGTGTAGTGTGTGTTGAAGAAAGATGATATCTTCATCGATTGGTCCCTGTGATCAGTTGCTGGACCTATTGTCTTATCAATCCTTTGATTTGAGTGTGGGCTATCGTCAAATCAAATCAGTACCAACGATGCTCGTAATGTTGTCTTACTCGTGGTTGATCCCTCGAGCATACACCCCTACATCTTTGGTCTGACCAATGCTATCACTTGTTCACTTAACTATGGAATTCCTTTTAAAAGGAAACCCGGATGAATTGTTGTTGAGCCCATTGACAACATCCTTATTCCCTCCATGATTTTGTTGAACATTAAGTTAGTGTTGGAAACTTTTGAAAGCATTTCTTCATGCTAGTTCATGGAGCAAATGTTCGGATGTAAGAAGTGACTTCCTCCAGTCCATGTGCATTTGATGCAAGTTGCCGCCGTGGATTCGAGAAAGTCAATGTTGTTTCCTTTGGAATCATCCCAAATCAGTCATGCATACGTGCGAAGTATTCTGTGGTTCGGAGACTTGCAACCTCCATTCTATATGGGTCCCTAGCACACCAAGCCACTGATTGATTTGTTCAAGATTAATAAGTTTTAAGTGCTAGTCCCGAAGGTACCAGATGGATTTGTACAAAACTTCGATATCCTCGCTGATGGTTCCCCCTCCTGAACTCGGTAGTGTTTTATTATAAGACTACTTTGTGGTCATGCTTGTCTTGGACAACGTGTTCACATGTTTGTAGCAGAACCAGCTCATGTTTTGGAGCTTGCTATCGTAGTTCATTTCCCGAGAATCTCGCAACGTCATCTCGTCGAATTGTGTTGCAAACTTTCATTTTTCTTCCTAGACTCGATGAGTCTGGATTATCCTGACACCAACTAGATCTGAATCTCGGGCAGATATGATGGTTGGAGCATTTCCCAAGAACTATAATATTGGTCCCTCTATAACCGGTAAAGTGGATGTCGTGGCCAACACACCCAGCCGGGAGATCCATTATTGTAGTATCTTGATTGAAGAAGTTGGCCACCTCCCCATAGGGATTTTGTAGGATTTACTCCCTAGTTGCCCCTATGGATTTCTGTGTTCCAAAGTCCGACCTTTTTACTTGATGTTCTAGATATCAAACCATATCTATGAATGGGTTACGCTAGCACATCAAGGAGAACATTAGAAGCGGAGTGCTAAATGTCTCTCGGTCGATCGTCCAGATTTTGTTCCTTGGCTCGCTAAGGTGAAATTTGAGAAAGTGTTATCCTCCTTTGCATCTGCATCGTCCATCGCTATTTATCATGGTAGTATGTTGTGTTGTCAGCATCCTTGACACGGATGTTGGTAAAATCTTGATGATTATGGAATTGCTCAAGTTCTTGAGAGCACGCACAAGCGCTACGTGTTATCATCGGCACTAGCTGGGATTGCCCCAGATTTCCTCGGTTATGCTATAACCACTCCAACAGTGAATTCACTCTCTATTGTTGGGTTCTTCCCCAGTTACCAGAATCATTCCCAGCATTTGCATTTTGTTCCCAGCTTGCACCGCCAATGTGTCATTCTACCATGGGTCTCTTCCATTTTCGGTGATAAGCAAATTCATCCATTGCATTGTTTTCAACAAGGTAATCCACATCATCCAAGTCCGAGTATGCCATTCTACCGACCCCCTCCAAATGATCGCTTGTGATTACCTTAGGCTGGTATAAAGAGTTCCAATGATCTCTGAATCAAAAGTAATTCTTTTTGCCACTTAAGATAATAATCTACGAATCACCCTCCTCCAGGATGTTTCGTCGTGGTATCATGGCAACTCAACTCCTCGCTACGTTGACAATTGTTTACCACCTTCTTAAGTGTGGAATTGTTGTCCACCTAGTGAACCTTCGTCATCCGTCTCTTTCCACCCCTCTTGATGTGTAACTCGTGTCTCAACCCGAGAGATGGTCCTATGTCTCATTCCGTGAGTTGTTCGATCTTCGAGAAGACCGATCCTTCTAGAGTTTTCCTTTCCTCTTCTTTTCATGATTAGCTGGAGTTCTCAGAGCAAGACGACAAGACAAAGATGGTGTTCGAATCAACGTTCCTATGAAGTGCAACCTGGATCGTGAAGATTATACTAGTTGCGTTTACCTTTCACCTTACCCTACGCTTGAATCTCGAGACGAGATTCTTGTTTAGTGGGGGTGAGTTGTCACATCCCTAGCTGCTGGTAGTGCTCTAGGCTAGCTCATGTGTGCATCATATTTAAATTCTGAAACCTGAACTGAGGAATTTTGGAAACCTCAAAATCTAATTAAAAGAAGGGCAAGCACCCTTTAAATTGCATTCTGTGAATCCAAAATGCCCTAAAAATAGTTTTGTGAATTTTGGCAAGAGTTATATATCAAACCAAAATTCTGGAATATTTTTAAGGAATTATTTGGTCTCTGAATTTAAATCAATAATCTATTTGAATTTGGGGATATATTCATAATATATAATGAATATGTTTTCAAATGCTTTGAAATGTTTTATGTACTTTTGGAATAGTCCAGAGAGGTAACATAAAATATTTCAGAATGTTTTGGCACTGTATGAAATTATTTTGAATTTGAAAACAGTGGCAAAATAAAATAAAAAAGGAAAACAGAACAGAAAAATTAAAAGGGACAGTACTTACCTGGCCTCACCCGTGCAGCCCACCAGAGCCGGCCCAGCTCCTGTGCTGGTCCAGCACTGTGCGGCCCAGCCCACCCCGGTCGCCACCGTCTTCAACCTCCTGCCAGTAGGCAGGAGGGCGTGTGCCCGACGCGCGCGCGCACGCTCCGGCCACCTCCTGCTTACCCGCTCGCCGCTGGAGGCACCCGAGGGCGCCACGCACTCCCCCTCGCCCCCTGCACCTCCCCTCTCTTCCCCTGGACCCCGTTCCCTCCTCTGCTTCCCTCTCGCGCGCAGCCACCGAACACACCCGCCGCCGCCGACGAGCTCTCTCGTGGCCACCGGGCCTCCCTCGCTCCCCCGACTAGCCCAGAGGCTCCGCCTCGACCTCCTCTTCCTCTCCACCAAGCCACGAGGCCCCGGACGCCCTGCATCGCCGCCCACGTCGCCGTTCCCCTCCTCGGCCACCGGAGGTCGTCGCCGTTCGATTCACCGCCGACAGGTCGCCCCCGAGCCCGCTGAGACGCGCTCTGCAACCACAGTGAGCTTGCCGTCGTTTCCCCTCACCTCTCTCTCTCTCGCGCACCCTGTAGCCGCCGCCCCACAAGCACCCGAAGCCGCCGTCCGCCATGGCCAGTGAGCTTCGTGCTCCCGAGCCTCTCCGCCTGCGCTCGTTGCCTCCGGGTATTCCTGGTGACCCCAGCATCCCATAGAGCCCATCGGCCGCGCCCGCTGTGCCGTGTAACGCCGAAACCGAGCACACCTGAGCTCCGGCCGCCGCCTCGCTCGCCGTCGGCACCGATTCCGGCCGCCCCGAGCGCAACTGACTCCACCAGGAGCTTCGGCTTGTCCCCAGCTCCTCCTAGATGCCCTCCGCGGCCCATTTGGTCACCGGGGTGGCCAAAACCACCCTCGCCGCCGCGCTAATGGTCGCCGCCGGCCAGAACTCCGGCGGGCTGACGTGGCTTAGTTAATTAGTCACTAACCCCCCACCTACTGACGCTGACAAGTGGGCCCCAGGGCTTAGTCAAAGCTAACCAGCCCGGGTCAACGCGGGATTAGTCCCTGTGTCACTGACGTGTGGACCCCACACGTCAGGTTTGACCCGGGGCAGCCCTGTTGACTTGCTGATGCAAGCATGACGCAGTGCTGATGTCATAACTCATTTTCTGGATTTAAAATAAATCAGAAAATTCCAGAAAATTGTATAAACTTGTAAAAATCATAGAAATTCAACCGTAACTCCAAATTAAATAAATTATATATGAAAAATTATCAGAAAAATTCAAGGAATCCATCTGTACCATTTTGATGCATGTTAGAACAACTTATAGCTGCTGTTTAGCACAAATCAATTAAAGGGCATTTAAATAATCACATATGGAGTTTGAATTTGAATCTTGTATTCAAACCAACTTCATTTAACTTGTTGCTAGATGCATTAGCCCAAAACACATTCATTTTGCTATGTCATGATCATGCATCATATTGTGCATTGCATTGATTGTGTTTCCTTCTGTGTTGCCGGTATTTGTCCCCTCTCGATAGACGTGATACCGAGGATGTGATCGTTGACACTGATGAAGACTCAATGTTATCTTCAGAAGTGCCAGGCAAGCAAAACCCCCTTGTTCATTCCGATACAATCCTACCCTCTCGCTCCTGCTCTCTTTTACTGCATTAGGACAACACCGATTCAACTGTTACATGCTGCGGTAGTTGAACCCCTTTATCCTTTGCATGACCTGTCATTGCCACAGTAAATAGATGA